>NC_068346.1:1096391-1175335 GCF_014633365.1 Diospyros lotus
TTTATGTTTTCTATTTCATTTTCATTATTTTGAAACAGAAACAGGAAATAAAAAAATTAAAACAGACTAAAGTTACCGAACAATATGCTAAAGTTCTTTTTTGTTTTAAATGAAGACAAAAATTGAACATAAAAAAGTAAAAAGTAAAATTGAAAATATATAACTGAAGAGAGAAGACTTTGCCATATCAGAGCAAATGGCCCTTATAGCTCCAGAATCTTTTCCAGTAGTTCCCTCTTGTATGCAATAGACTGGGCTTTTTATTCCCCAACCACTGCGAATTCCCAATATGGATCAGTTGAACTTAATATATATATATATATATATATAACGGTGCTCGGTCTGCTTCTTTTGCTTCGATATCATAATAAGTTAAGAATATTGGATAATGAAATTGTCTTCAAATGGCTTGCCAAAAAAGAAAAAGAAAAGAAATGGTCTTCCAATGCTTCTATTGCTTAAATCTCTATGACTTGGCTTGTGACTGTGTTACCTTTTCTTATCTTACTGCAAGCACCCTATGGAGATCTACAAGCCAGAAATTTCTTCTCAACATTTTGCTCTTATTTTCATATGAGGCGTTTGCTGTTGTCCATAATGACCAATGCAGCATGAACCTCTTATTAGCAATTGCTTCTTGCTTTGTCTCTACATTTCTTTTGAATATTAGGCTCTGTTTCATGCAGATGGACCATTGAACCTCCATTGGAGGTCACAGTCCCAGCAAGACGCACGCCATGGCCAGATACCCCGCCTGAACTTCCATCTAATGACAAACCAACTGCAGTAATTGAGGAAAACCGGGAGAAGGGTACTGCAAAACCTCGATCCCACAGATCCAGACGTAGTTCCAGAAGTAAGCGAAAGCGCGAAGCAAGATTAGCAGACACACAGGCCTCGGCAAGGCGCCCTGGTGAAAAATAAAACCTTCGTCTTAGCCTAGGGATGCTTCAAAACATATACATACAGTCATGACACTTGGGGGAGTTGAGTTGGGGCCGGCCTTTCACCTTCAGCACCGACCAATTTGCAGATAAAACAAATGAGTACATATTGTGATGATGAGATTTGCATTTCAAACTTATTTTTCCCTTTTAGTTTCATGAAAGCAGTATCTCAGCTGACCCTGACCCTTGCTGAGTTGCTGTTTTTCTTGCTTGTATTGTATTCAGCATACATAATTTTCAGAATATAGATCATAGATTGTGATGTTGCATTGCATTTCCCATTTGAAGAAAGCTTCTGTTGTTATGGTTTGGAAGAATTTGAAGGCGGAATTTGGCAGTAAGTTGCCATACCAAAGGAGAATCATCTTTCACCATCTTGAAGCAAAGGAAAAGAAAATGGACGAGCTTATCATCTCAAACAATATCATATTTTCCAGGACAATATTCTAGTGTCCTTTAAAAGAAAATTCCTCTTTTTCTCATGTGGATGGGCATCTAAACATTTCTTTGTTATGAATAACAAACAAAAGCAGAATCAGTCTAGTCAACAACTCTCGTGTAAAAGTATTAGTTGACATTGCCTGTCTCATGGGTTTCGTGAGACCAAATAATATATTAAAGATTTTTTTAATAAATTATTCTTCTTTAATCCCTATCATGCTTGGCAGACCAAAAATCCCTATCTCAATCTAACTCAAATATTAGTTTTTAAACCCATTCGATGGTGATATCACTTGTAACATTACGAGTCTTGTAGAAAAAACAAAAAAAGAAAAATGGAAAGTTAATTGAAGGTGACTACTAGGTTCATAAAAACAAATAATATATCCAAGAGTTTGCCCAGCAAACTACTGATCTGAATTTGATTGCGACAAAGGTTGAAGACGAGAACAACCATCTCCTGACTCTCGTAAAGTGAAAAGGCTAGAACGTCCTAAAGAATCATCTATCATTCACACATTGGCATTATCCGAAAACAGGTTTATACATCTCCAGGTGAGATGCAGCATGGTGCGTGATAGCTTTCTGGGTGAACTAAAGTTAACATGGCTCATGAGAATGACAAATAACAAACACCTAAGAGAGATCAGTTTTTTGTTCTGGCAAACATTTAACAACAAAAGATTGCAGTTATTAGACATTGTAATTTGTAACCTCACAGGAATGAGACAGAAGAACTCCTTTTAAGTTCAAGAGACAGACAGATCCAGATTGGAAGAAATGCAGTTTGGACGAGAAATTTTGTAGGTTTACAAGTTAACAAAAGCAAAAGATCACAGGAAAAGGCATGGCAAATCAGACAAAGGAGAAAAAGCTGTTGCAAAGGAGCATGTTGAGGGATTTTTCAGGTTCTCTAAGCAAGACTAGAGGAGGGTCATTTTTATATGCAAGCTTAACTCGATCCAACACTACTGAAATAGGAGAGTTGTTTCGATATCCTTACAATTCAGTAGTTCTAGTTATTTGTCTATTAGGCATTGGATCCATTATCCTTCACAAGTCTCCAATGAGGATAAGGATATCAAAATCTGGTGCAAGAGGAAGCACCAAATATTTGAGAAGTTTGGTCAGAGTGCAGTTTCGGATGTGTGCCCATTGATGCTTGTGAAGTTGCTCCGAGTGCATTACTTGAAAAGGATTAACTACGAGCTAAGACCATGCTGAGTTCTCACTCTACTCACACTAACTGCTTGAAAAGAGTTAAACACTTGACTACAAGCTAAGGCCGAGCCAAGTTCTCAGTGTACTCAGTACTCGGAGGCCCAAATATTTCAAGGACGCAACTAACCAGAATGGCAAGGATGAGCCTCAACAATCACAAACTAAAGGAAATGAAAGATTCCCTCCTCTCACTTGTAGTACAGAAAGATAAGAATAGTGTCTAACTTTACAATAAAATCTACACTTTCATTCTTACTATTACTCTATTTCTATAAGTAAGGATTCATGAAGAAGCCAAAACAACAAAGGGAATCATAGAGCCAAAAAGTTCAATTACTGACAATTGGAAATTGATGGTAACTCATCGAAAAAGTTCAGCATATTCGCATGAAAACATGGCCATAAACAGTTTGGCATAATGGATAATCCCAGTCAAAAGGTAACACTTTCATATCTAGATGACACCGGAGGATTCTCCTGAATTGGTTTGAGAAACACAAATAAAATCAACACCAATAGAACACACGAAACACCAGTTATACAAGCTAGAGGTGAAAGATCACAATTGGAAAAAGTATTCTTTGGTACAATTGCTGTTATCAGAAACAAAGACATCACAAAATCAAAACTAAGGAAATCAAACACCAAATAGAGTTATGCTGTGTGATCAGTGACACGACAGCAGGAAATTTTGTGGGCACAAGATATCTAATTGTGCAGAGCATTATAAACTAAATTGCAAGCCACACCTTCTGAAAGTGCAAGCCACAAGACCCCTACCTCCAAAGAGACCAAACCTTGACTTGAACAAAGACCGCCGGCCATTGCTAGTGGATGGAGCATCTGCAGCAGCGGCAGCGGCAGGGGCAGGGGCAGGGGCAGGGGCAGTAGTGCCCTGACTCACAATTGCTGGGAACTCCAGGCCATCATCTTGTGCTCCACCGTCACTCGCAGTTGCATCCAACCCATCAGCTTCAACCTCACAGACATCCAAACTAAACACCACCGATCCCCTCCTGGCCCTCAACCAATCCACAAGATCACTAGTCACTTCCTGGCACTTTTTCACCTTTATTTTCACCAAATTAGGACAACCCCAAGCGAAAGCTTCAATACCCTGATCAGTCACCGGGCACCCCTTAATGCAAAGCTTCTTCAATGCCACACATTTCGAAGCAATACACAAAATCTCTGCATCCCCAATTGTCTCACTACCACAAAGGGCTAATCTTTCCAGTTTTTGACAATTGGTAGCAAGGGCTTCGAGGCTAATGGAAGTGGGATTGACCCCAATCAGAACCAGTTCTTGAAGGTTGCTGCAATGCTTGGCAATGGCAATAAGGCCTTCATTACCAATCCGATTTGTCCTCCATCCATCAATGTGGAGCTTCCTCAGTAATTTGCAGCGTTCTGCAATCGACACAACCCCACAATTGGTGCATTCTGGGGTCCTGACAAGATGCAAAATCTCAATGTTGGAACAATTGGATATGGCCATAAGACCAACGTCGCTCACTTGGAGCCTCTCCAAATGGATTTCAACCAAAGAATTATTCCGATTTGCCACCATTTCCAAAAGCCTGTCCCAATCGCCTAAACAACGCAACAATTTTAGGGCTTTTAGGTTTTTCGCACCGACTATTAAAGGTCCGAAGCACTGGCCATTATAAAGCTCCTTGAGGCAAATTGATTTGAGCGACGAGGCAGCCACGCCGGGCCCGATCGGCTCGACGCCGTCGTTGATGCCACGGAGGCGCTTCACGGAGAGCTCCTCCAGAGCCGAGCAGTGGTCGAGCAAGGCGTTCATGCCTTTGACTCCGAAAATGCAGGAACCACACGAGAATTTCTTCAAACCTTTGCAATTCTTGGCGAAGCCGGCCATTCCGACGTCGGTGACCTGGCGGCATCCGCGGAGCTTCAGCCGCGTGAGGTTCCGGCACCTGAGCGAGATCAGGATTAGGGCGTCGTCGTCCAGGCTCACGGATCGGCGGTCGCAGCGCAGCGCGAGCTTCGCGACGGCGTCGAAGCGAGAGAAGAGCGACGGGATTTGAGGCAGCAGCTCCGCCCGCGCATTGAGAGCGAGGCGTCGGCGGCTCTCACCCTCCACGCGCAGCCACCGCCGGCAAACCAGCGAGCAGGTCGTCCTGTCGCCGGAGCTGAGGAGCTGGAAAATGCAGGACAGGCACTCGTCGGGGAGCTCGGAGATGTAATCAAGCTCGACGCTTTCTTCGACCGTCGGCATCAGAGGCGCCATCTCTGGCCGGAGGTTGGAAGGCCGGCGGCGGAGGGGGTTGGTCTGCGTCTGACCGTGGGGGCGGTGGCTCAGCCCGTGGGTCGACGCAGACTGGCCCATCAACGCGAAAGGAACAGCCGGAGTCTGTTCTACGCGCTGGGCGGGGGAGACAGGAAGCGTGGCCGGAATCAGTGGTGGTGGAGGTCAGCGGCGATCTTTCAACCAGATACTGGGCTCACCCAATCAATGCTTTCCTCTGCGAATGTGCAATTTTAAAAAATATAAAGGTGCTCTAGTGGGCTCTAATTACATATATAATAGAGTTCGGTCGGTGGGCCGGGTCAAACGGGTTGGGCTGACATTGGGCCGGTCGTAGTTGCTACGGCCGACTGGCCATCAACCACAGCAGCGGCGGCGGCGGCGGTCGTCCTCAACGGTAAACGTCGAAGACAAAGTTCAAAATCAACGTTCAAACACGTTTCAACTTCAACCATTGTTCAAATACGCTTGATCCATTTTTTTTTTTTAAATACAAATATCAACAATTATATGAATTACCTTAATATAATATTTAAAATACTTATATTACAAATATAATTCAATAATAAATTAAATAAAAATATATGCATATATTATAACTCCAACTTCAAATCCTGAAGTTCTTAACAGGAAGGAGGGTATGAGTAGAGAGTTCTTTATTCGTCCATATATACAACTATATGTTTATTCTTATCACTCTTCATGTTCATATATCTATCTATTATTTTAGGATAGTTTATTTAACACTTATTTCTTTATTCACAAATAATAGTATCCTACGTAATTAATGGCATCTACAGAAAACAAAGAATATAAATTTGTTATTGAATTATTGTTGTAGGGAACCATGTCCTATTTTGATACCTCCGGCCGTGTAGGAATAGGATGGCTCTAATGGAAATTGTATGTTCATTCACAAGATTTTATTGGTATTTATTTTAACAAATTTATGTTTATAAGTTAAAAAATTTCATAATAATTTAATAATAGATCAATTCCACATTAATTCAAGCAAAACATATAACAATTATAATCTTTTTATATTGTCACAATACATTAACTCACAAAAAAATATCATATTGGTGCGCAACCCTTATTACTTATGCCATCGATTACGTTAGAAGAAATAAATCGCAGGTTGAGTTTTTAACCCTTGTGTGTCAGAACGATAATTAAACTCGTAACTCATCGGATTGACATTGACATATTGCTCATCCGACCGCTTAATCTATATTCTAAGGACAATTTTATTTGTGGTTATTATACCTATCATTAAACCATTAGCATATGATTAGATTTAATCTACGAATTTAGATTTTATTACATTTTTGGTTGCTCAAATATTTCAATACATAAAGGAAATTTGTATAAAATTTAGAGTAAACGATCCATAAAATATCAAATTTGTGCTTGAATTACCCATGAATAAATGTGTGCTTGAATTCTTTATTTATTTTGAAATTCCAAATTTATTAATTCACCCTTCACTATTTGAAATATACTATAATTTTAAAATTTTGGTTTTCATAAATTGATATTCAACATTGATGTATCTTGAATCACGACTTACTTGTAAAAAGATTATGTTCAAGAATAAATAAGTCGAAAGAAGCCCAAAAGATAAAAAAAAAAATGACCACAAAAGAGCATAAGATCCTTTTCAAATGGAGTCTGATCAAAGTATGCCAATTAACTTTTAAAACTAATACCTTTGAAACTTGAAACAAATGATTCTAGAAGATGCAGTTACTCTCCCTTTAGTCAACTTCATCCTCTATATAAATAGAGGTGAGCCCTCGTTCTTAAAAACTAGGTACAATTTCTTAGAATATTTTTTTAATTTTTAGCTAAGATTGATTTAGATATTAGAGGACTAGTGCAAGATACATCTCTCCCGAAGATTTAAAGACGACTCTACCCCGTAATTATAAATTTATTGGTCTCTCAACAACAACGAGCACAATTATGATAAATTAATAATTTTTTACTTAAAATAGACCTAATTATAAAATTGATCCAAACAATCTTACCTAATCAAAATTAGATACCATTAGATAGCTCGTTAATTTCAATCATTTTTTACCTTAATTTATTTAGTTGAGAATATATATATATATATATATGTGCGAGTGTGATTATAACATGAATATCTTTAGTTTAATTTTTTTTTATAAATCTTCTCTCAAATATTCCTCATAAAGTTATAATATAAAGATATAACTAGTGGTTCACCCATGCGATGCATGGATATCGTAAAAAAAAATAATAATTGTTAAAGTGAAAGTTATATAATTTAGTAGTTACAATAAATGAAAATCACAATAAAGAAATAAAAAATAAATAAAATAATCGTGTTACAATCGTGAAAATACAATAAAAAGATTACATATTTTAAAAGATTTCCTTATATGCATTTAAGGGTAAACGAACAATTAAAAACACATAACTCTATCTTGAAATCATGTAAAAAATAAACTTAAACTAACGTGTAATACAATAAACAATGTGTAAAAAATAAAAAAAATTACACAATAATAGGAAAAAAAAAAAAGAAATAAACGATAACCAACCTCTTTATTCTGAAATATGCATTCAAGGGTAGATGTTTTTTTTTTTTGAATTTTCATGTGTATTTGTCTCATATGTGCTTACCATACAAACCCTCAATGCCTAATTTTTCTTAGTTGCATTCATATCACTCATTTGACAGAATAGTAGTGCTATGTTACACTAGAAGACCAAACTGAGTAAACAAATATGATTAAATTTTACTAAATAAAAGTAAAGAATAAGAAAAAATTTGAGAAGAAGAATCGAGAAAGGAGAAGAGAGTAAATGGAAGGGTTGAATGGGAATGGAGAAGAAGAATAGAGAGATATTTGCTTTCTTTTATTAATTTATCTTTCTTCAAATTCTCCTATTTTTCTTAATTTATCAAATTAGATGCCACCATTAAGTTTCTCTTTTTTCCCACGCTTTGCCATACAATTCGAATCTTACTCACTTAACATAATTTTTAAAACACATATTTAATTTACATTTAATTTCTATAAGTCCAACATATAGCATATCTTCGGAGTAGACTACGGGAAAAAATGAGAATTAAATAAATGATAATAATCAATTAAGTTGAAAAATAAAATTATGACATTTAAAATTATAAAAAATAAATTTAAATTAATTAAATTGTATGTAAAATAAAGATAATTTAAATAATCAATTAATTATATAAATAATAATAATCAAATTTTCAAAATTGATTATCCATACATGACTTTACATATTTCTTCTAACAATTAATTATCACATTTAAGACTGGTCAAATTTTTAAGGAACAAAAAGAAAAAAAAAGTTAAAAAATAAGATTATAACATTTAAGTTATATATAAAATTATAATATTTAAAATTATAAAAAAATTAATTTAAATTAATTAAACTATATATAAAATAAAGATAATTTAAATAATCAATTAATTATATAAATGATAATAATCAAATTTTCAAAATTAATTATCCATGACTTTACATATTTCTCCTCGCAATTAATAACCACATTTAAGACAGGTCAAATTTTTAAGAAAGTAACAAAAAAAAAAAGAAGTTACAAAATAAAATTATAATATTTAAATTATATATAACATTTAAAAATATAAAAAATAAATTTAAATTAATTAAACTATATATAAAATAAGAATAATTTAAATAATTAATTAATTATATAAATAATAATAATTAAATTTTCAAATTTGATTATTCATACATGACTTTACATATTTCTCCTAACAATCAATTACCATATTTAAAACGGATCAAATTTTTAAGAAAACAACAAAAAAAATAAAGTTAAAAAATAAAATTTTAACATTTAAGTTATATATAAAATTATAACATTTAAAATTATAATAAAATAAATCTAAATTAATTAAACTATATAAAATAAAGATAATTTAAATAATTAATTAATTATATAAATGATAATAATCAAATTTTCAAAATTAATTATACACACATGACTTTACATATTTCTCCTGACAATCAATTACCACATTTAAGACATGTCACATTTTTAAAAAAACAACAAATAAAAATAGAGTTAAAAAATAAAATTATAACATTTAAGTTTTATATAAAATTATAACATTTAAAATTATAAAAAATAAATTTAAAATAATGAAACTATATATAAAATAAAGATAATTTAAATAATTAATTAATTATATAAATAATAATAATTAAAATTTTAAAATTGATTATCCATACATGACTTTACATATTCCTCCTAGTAATCAATTATCACATTTAAGACAGGTCATATTTTTAAAAATTAACAAAAAAAATAAAATTATAATATTTAAGTTATATATAAAATTATAACATTTAAAATTATAAAAAAATAAATTAAAAATAATTAAACTATATATAAATAAAAATAAAAAAAAATTACTTGACAGTCGGTATTCGACGGTATTACCAAATAATCAAGATTTCTCCCGATTTTAAAAAGTCTCATTTTTTTGTAATTTATTTCAATTAAAATTTTATGTTAATATTTAAAAATTAATAATATGGATAAATTAATAATATTAGTTTAGCATTTAAAGATGCCATTAAAGATCACAAGTTTATTTATGTCAGAGTAATTCAAGCTATAACTAAATTAGAATTACAAGCTACGGAACAAGAATGCCTAAAATAAGAAACTTGGGCTAAGCCCATTGGACTCCAGGCACAGCAGCCCATAGAGGGATTCCAGAAATCCAGCAGCAACTTAGACTATCTGTAATGTCTCCGACAAGCTCACCTGAAGTTGCCCGCCTCCGGTGAAGTAATGTGGTACGAGAGTAGCGTGTTATGGCGAGTTATGGGCGGATGACAGGCTCAAGTCTTGGATGACACAGGGCTACCGTGCCAAGGTGGTAACAAGTATGCGAGAAAATGCAGCAATGTGGGGGAGAATGAGCCTCGATGCCCGAGGCGCCTGCATTTGGTACAACGATCGGCATGGCTAGTGCGCATGGATGGAGCTGGACCCAATTGTGTGGGGCAGATGCCACGGGGCAACCACGCAGGCCGAGAGATGCGGGCACGCTGATGGGCTAAGCTGGCTGAGATGTGCGGGACATAAGGGTAATCTGCGTGCCTTGGTGAGAGGCAAGACCAACAGGCGTGAACGATTGCAGCACTGAGTGGGCACTAATCGCGCACTCAAGCAATATGTGGAGCACGTCCGCACAAGCGCACCCATGAGGACCATGCGCGTGCAGGGGGTTGAGGCAGTAACGACAGGTGTCAGTCAAGCGAGCCATGTGACCCACAGACGATTACTGCACGTGATGCATGTGATCCTATGATTCAGTAACGATGGTTATGAGGCATAACCACTTGTATTTTCTATAGCCTATATATATATATATATGTGATTTTGTGGACAATTTTGATAGCTTTTAGAGAGTTTAGCCCAAACTATTTTTCTTTATATTCTCAGATTGAATAAAAGGTCAGGATTTTTTTGTATTCTTTGTGTGTGCTTCCATTTGTTTGGTGTATTAATCTCGGAAGTTGTTGGCTGATCTAAGTAGACAAACTTAGAGTCATCACAAGGTTATCGGCTAGAATCCGAGGCTAATCTTGTGACACTGTCCCTGTAAGGGAAAACACAAACATATGCATGTAAATGTGAAGAGAAATAAATAAATATTCCAACGATATTTCAAATAAGGAAAAACCCATTGAGTTTATATACGAAAAGAAAAAAAATGACAAACACTCGTGCGTTTCCTGCTTCATCACACAATATTTGACTTAAAGCTTGGAGGACCCGAGGAGAAATTCCCTCATGCCTTCTAACTATTTCCTGTCCTGCAGATGACAGCTCTTTCGGGTCCTATAACTCTCTCGGACAGCGAAGACCATCACAGGAGACTTCTTCTGCATCTCCGAGCAACTCCTCTAGAGACCTTATAGCTTTTCGGACAGAGAATCAAGCTTTCACTTGGAGAACTTCTTCTCTCGGTGCCACTTCCTCCAAGATTACTTTCTTGGGGCGTCTTTTGTCGGACAGTGGATTGAGCCATCCCCCGACCAATTCATACCTGTAAACTTCACTCAGACAACCTTCTTCCGGATTGCTTCCATCTAGCCATTCTCTTAGACAGGGCCTGTACTCTTGCCTGACCCTACAGACTTTCTTGCCGAGCTACCCAATAAACAAATTTCAATTATTTCCAATTTAAGGAGAAGATTGGAAACTGAAATATCCTCCAGAAGAAAATAAAAGCTGAGGCCATAAATTCAATTCAAACAAGAGAAGGTATAAAGCCAATTCTTATCCAATAATCGCTTAGCTTTGAGGAAATTATAATGGATATCATCAGAGAATTAGATTCTTATCCTCTTATTGACGGCCTTTTCTTTTTGAAACAATTGACCATTTAATAGCAAATTCGAACACTTACAACCACACGAAAATTTATGTGCAAGTGCCGAGTCGATCGTAGAAAGTGTTGGATTCTGCTGTGTGGAATCGTATCCACGCATGATTTAAGGTTTTGTTGAATTGGGAATCATTGGGTGATGTTGCTGCGAGAATTCTCAGGTGTAGAAATGTTGTTTCTTGACTTCCACTGGTGGGATTCTGTTTGTTTCCCGGGAAAAAGGCTAATTCCGCTTATGAATAATTAAAAGGAGATTTTGTTGTTTAACTTCTGCTGATCCAATGGCGACGGAGAAATTAAATGCCATAACACCCACAAATCTCGAACAAAATAGAATTTCAGATAGAAACCTTGTTTTCGAACACACAGAAGCGGAGAAAAAGGAAAAAGTAAGAGATCAGTTGTTGTTCAGGATCGCTTCGGCGGTTCGGCGGAGAGGACCTCCTTGGCAGACTGCAGGACGGAAGCCACGGCGGTGGCAGCATCAGCCAGGGTGGCGCCGGAGGCAGTGTCAGCCGGCGGTGAATGCACCTGGTGAACCACGTGCACCGTCCTCTTCTCTTGGCCCTGACCGGCCGACGCCCGGTAATCTACCGTGATCACCGCCTTCTCCCTTTGATCCTGTGGATTCGCTGTCTCTGACTCCTAGAAAGGACATCGCTAAAGCTTATAACTCTCATCGACTCGCTGCATAATTTAGTTGCTCTGCTTACATGTTATTTTTGTTTAGATTGCGAAACTTTTGATTATTTCAATTATATTCTTTAAATATATAATTTTGAGTTAATTATATATTTTCACACAATTGATCTAACTTGTGCAATGCATGCTCTCTAAAATACCAAAATTACCCTTCATGTGCATGCATACTGACCACCATCTCCACTATAACCTTTTGAGAGGTGACAGGCAAATCCAATAAGGCGTAGGCCATAGTCAGTCGAGAAAAGAGGAAGGCGAGGAGGTGAAGTCGTCGACAAAGTTGCCTCTTTGCCTTCTGCCTTCCCTGATTGACGATGGCCAATAAATGAAGTTGACTCATCTCTTCGTTTTTTGTCTTCCCTAATCTACCATGGCCAATAGACGAAGCTGACTCACCTCTTCGCCTTTCGTTTTTTCCAACCGATAACTACCTACATTTGTTGCCTTTGCCTATCGCCTCCCAACAGCCTACACATGCCTCGTTGCCCACCACTAAAAGAAAAAATTGTGGTAGACATGGTTGTCAGTTTGCACGCACATGAGAGGTGATTTGGGTATTTAATTGTGATGAGGTGTGCAATTAACTCGAAATGACATAATTTAAAAGTGTAATTGAAATAATAAAAAATTTAAATATTTAAATGGAAAAAAGAGACAAATGTAAGGCTAAAATATGTATTTGGCCAAACAAGATCATACAAGACACATCCATACACATATACTGTCAAACGTAACAACATACGTACATCTGAAGCTGATTTCTGCATGGTGGCCATGATTGGCAACGTTATGGGATTTGAACTTGAAACTTGGAAGATTTATAGCAGCGGGCTTGCATTTATAGTCTCTATTTCGAAGCACTGCCAAGTGTCAAACAGGCTACTGGCTCGTTAAGAGTTGTGGAAAAGGTTGGGCTTCCAATTCTCAGTTGAAGATTTCTTCTTCAACTATAATTATCAGCCAGAGAAAAGCTTAGCCCACCGGCTTTGTAGGTCTAAATCACCAAACAATATGGCTAATTACTATTTGTGGTTACCACTTACCATTAATGTTAATTCTCAACTGGTTTTCTGTACACAAGTTCAGTATGTATATGTATATGTGTCACACTCCAAGAACAAGACTGGTGGCAACAGTTACATCAGAAAAAATTTTGGATTTCAGCGTCATTCAACATGAATAATGGCAGGCAAAAATAAGAATCAAGGTCGAAGACCAGTAAACATTTGGTCCAATTCAGAGAATAAGTCCAAGTAAAAACTTGAAGCAAAGGGGAGAGATTATTTTTATGAATACAGACAACACAAGGAGGGAAGAGACTATGAAATACTGTAGATTGTGAACTGTGAAATCCAGAACCCTTGAACTAGATGACTTTTGACAAACCAACTAAAAAGAGCAACAAAATGGCAGGATGGTGAGAGAGGCTCAGTAAGTCACAAGTGGTGATCCACTGCAATGGACATCAGAAGCATCAGAAATCCTTTGCCTTGGAGACAACACAATTGTAGCAGCATCATCAACCTCAGAATTGATGATATTTTTCCTCTTCTGGGTATCTGTGTTTAGCCCAGCTTCAGGCACTTCATAAATGGGACTCAATAGTTGAGTCTCCTTCTGGTGCTGGGATATCAAGGCTTGAGCTTCAGCCACCAAAGCTGCACTATCATCTGTTGCATACAAAATTCTTTTTATTGCGTCAACTACCTGTGTAAAATGCAGAAGTACTTAATCAGTGCAACATTAAGTATGGTTGGTTTTACTACTGATTCAGTAACTAGTTTCCCGGATCAGATGACTTAAGATAGTTACAGGCAAATTTTCAATCTCTGGACACTGGCACAAGATCTCAATATCCCTCAACTTTGCAAAGTAGAAGTCCCTTTCTTTCTCTAGACTGTCCACTGACAACTTCAACTCTGTGATCTGCGTCAACAGAAGCATTAGATTCTAAAATTGTTTAGAGAAGTTCCCAGTTGGTACTAACTCCAGATACCTGTTCATCATAAGCTGGCCCTCCACTGGAAGAAGGTCTAGAGCTCTTAGCAGACTGATGAACAGAGTTGACATCATTCTTCCGAGGATTATGGGAGGCCTGTGCCTTGGCAGCAGCTGTGGAAGACTTGTTAGAGGTCTGTGATGGTGCAGACTTCTTGCTCACTTCTTTTCCCCCTTTTGAAGTCTCTCTCCTTTCCAAAGGCTTGTAACTAGCATATACAGAAAATCAAGCCATTTATCAACATGCACACGGCTGCTTTTTAGTACTTTCATCTAGCAATAGAGATCAATAGCTTTTCACCATTGGCATCACAAAATAAGGCAATTAATGAGAAGAACATATATGTTCTTGCAAGCATCAGATGCTCTATACCAATTTTAGATTATCCAGTGTCAAAGTTGGGAGGTTTGGAAACTAACAAGGACAATGCATAAACTCAATTTAACAGGTGAGTTCAGACATGACAACAATTGAATAGAACAATCAATGCTCAAAACGATAATTGGTTATTCAAATATGAAAATAACAATCAAACAACCGCACAACCTGGCCGCCATTTTGATCATTCAGTTGAGTATAAATCAAACATCGCACAAGGACATAGGAACTGAATTCAGAGTTTTTAGACACGGAAACCAAGCATAAAAAATCAGAAATTTCTATGATGAAACACCTACTTCAATTACCCAGTTAAAAGAAGCAGAAAACAGAAGTATGAAAATGTACCCATGTAGATTGCCTCCATTAACTGAATCAAAGTACCGCTTCATCCATTGCATCAACTCCAGATTATCCAGGGGCCTCCCTTTCACTAGCTTGCTCACCTCAATGTGCTGTCCCCACACAAAATCCCCAAATCAATTAATGACTCACAAATAATCAAAATTGAACAGTAAAATCAAGCAGATCCTGAACGAAATCAACCTTGTTGATCTTGAGTTTGTTAAAGACGTCCTGAAGAACCTTGTAATTCTGTATCATCTCGTACTCGTTCTTGGCATCGAAATTGACCTTGTGCATCGGCACCATTCCCGGATGGAGGGCGTCCATCAGCTGGCAGTGAACGGCTCCAGAACACGCCTGCAATCGACAGATCCAAACCGTTGGCACACAAAAATCGAACAAAGGGTAGATGAAAACAGATGTGAGCAAATGAGAAAAACAACGAATTGGGAGAAACCTCTTCGACTTTGGAGAGATTGAGTTGGAGAGCGGAGTTGATCCACGCCAAGATCTCCGATCTTCCAACAAAATATGCCGAGTCCATCGTTCCGATGTTCGCCGCCATCTCTCTCTCTTCGCTTCTTACAGGGAGAGACGGTACCTGCCTGGTTGGATTTGAAACGAGAGAGCGGGATGTTTCCTCCTCCTTCAATTCAAAATTTGGATTTGTGCCTCAGACCAAAAAGCCCATTCTTTTAAGAATAAATACTCAATTTACTTATTTTAAAATTCATAATTTAAAAAGATTATTAATAATTTACTTATTTTTAATAGGCCTTCCTCCCTTAAATTAAAAAAATAAATAGATTGTTTTTGATATTAGACTTTTTTGAGGGGTTGGTTTTCTATGATATATGAAAATGTTTTGGGATGTCATTTTAACGTTTTTGAAATATTTTTTATATTAAAACATTGAGAAACATCAAAAAATATTTTTGAGTATTTTTATAATTTTAAAAATATTTTAGAATCATTTTGTAATATTAAAAACGCGTTTCTGATTTGAAAACACATTTTTATCTATAAAAAGATTAAAAATTGTTACAAGCATTTTCTGGACCGTTTTGGACTGTTGCCTGGATTGCTTTGGGCTGGAAATAATTCAATGATTCGGCCCAACCTCTCGAAGCCCAATGAACTTACGACTAAAGACATCTCAACGAGATCGCATAATTGTTAAAGCATGAGCTTCGACCGCGAGAGTAAGCGAGCTTCCAGCAATGCCTCTAACTCACTGGTTTATCAGCTCGCAAAACAAACCAAAAAGTAGAATAACCGGAAATGCTGTCCACCTGTCTTATTCATAACAAATTGGGTCCTTGATGGTGCAAAACCTTTTCCCCAATTTTGTGGGGTTGATAAGGACATATTGTCCCTATAATAATAATAATTACTCTTCTATGATTGGGAGTCATCAAGAAGAAATTGTAAACACCCTACGCTATAAATAAGGGATTAAAAATCATTGTACGAGAGAGAGGGAGAGAAAAAAAAATACATACTGTTATCTTGCTAAAATGATCAGAGAGCAGTCGTGGACTACCATGTAAAAATTCCATCGTGTACTATTTGTTATTGACGGTGTTTGTTTCTTTCCTTCGTATTCGTGATTAATACATCAATGCGGACCGACGAATTAAGATCGAAAAATTTTAAACGTCGACAGAAATGAAAAAAAAAGTTCTTATATTATATAATATGAAAATATAAGAGAATTGTTTATATTATAATATATAATGTAAAAATTATATTTAAAAAATACCCTTATATTTTTTTATTTACATGCTTCCCCTGTATTTTCATTTCTGATTTTTTTTAAAAAATATCATTTTCTCATTTTTATTGTATATGATATCCTCTTTTCATTTTTTCTTTTACAATTTAGTTAGTCTTTAATGTTGGATTTAAATTATAAAAAATTAAAGTAACTTATGACGATTCGAAAGAAAATTGTCAAAATCGCACGAGCTCAGGTGAAATTTAAAATAAAACTATATGAACTCAACAAGGGTTTATGATTTATTGAAAGAGGTATGTCTTACATACTAAAAGTGGAACAAAAATTACAAATACCTTCAAATATATTTTTAAAATCATAAATTCCAAATTACCTAAATCACTAGCGATTAAGACATATCTAAATAAAAATTAGTTTATTCATTTAATAATCTTATTCATCTTATAAATTTCTAAAGTTTTAATCAGAGATTTTTTTTTTATCTATATCCAAATCTTTACTTCTAGACTGGTCTATGGGTCAGGATTTAATCAACCACGACATTTCTTTTGTCTCACGACATATTTATATAAATATTTCTTGCACCATCTTTTATGGGCCAAATTCGATCTAATAGATAGATCCAATTGCCTAAAGCCCGAAGAAATCGAGCTCGCTGGCTAGAGGGAGCTCACATACTGCTGAAGCCTGAGCTCATATCACGAACCAAGAAAGCTCCCGGCAAAACTTATAACGAGCTCCCAGCAATATATCTAACGAGTTTTCAACGACACTCCTAGTTCACTGGTCTAACCATTTAGCTCGCTGGTCCAAAATCCCTCAACTTGCATAGATAGCAAAGTTGCTAGACAACCAGATGCATGAGACTCGTTCACTTTATCTGAGGCAAGCCATATCCCTCGTAATGAGGATCTCACTCGCGATTTTATGCAGATGATAAGAACTATTTATCTCACATTATGTCATCTTTATATTTTATGCAAATTATAAAGGCCTCTCGTTATAAATAGGGGACGGAAACATCATCAAAAGGAGAGGAGAATGATCAGATATTGCCACTCTAAAAAAATAATCAAGGTACAGTCGTAGAGTAGATATCGTTCTAATTGAACTACGTAAAAATTCTTTGTGTTCTTCCTATTTTGTTCTTCCTTCTTGTATCTGATTTTTACAGATTCATTTCAACTTAACGAATCACGGTCGACAAAATTACATGTCGACAAATTTCAAGAAATAGAGTTCTCATTTATTACATATCATCTGTTATTCTATTTATGATACTAAATGTGACTTAACCGTCAAATGTTATATTAAGAGATCGAGTCATAGCTTTATAAATTGAATAAATTTTAGATAAATTTAAGATCAAGAATAATTGCCAAATGCACTCATCATCAAATAGATAAATTTGGTGATAATCAACATCAACCATCAATCATAAATCAACATTAAAGTAGAAAACTTTTGTTTTTCTTTGAAAAAAATGAATTGGGGATAGCCATGGAATAGAATCACATTAAAGAAAATGATACGACTTCACTTATTCAAATATGGGTTTGGTTGGACCGACTTTAAACTAAAGTCCGTGTCTTGCTCTCCTGTCCTGTGCGTGCACGCTGAAGCTTTGAACCACAAATAATTCTTTAAAATTAATTAATTTTTCTTGTCAAAGAAGGAAGGCCCCCACTGACCACGGCAACAGATCCCACAAAAATCCAGATTAATTTAATTTACGCACGCAATGACCACTGCAAATGCCGCCAGCCTATGTGTCCCCGAGCCTTCTTCGACGCTGACTTATATTACAAAAATAAATTATAAATAATGATGTGCCAGGTAAAAGTTGACTAAAACTAAAAAAAATTTAAAAACGTAAAATAATTTTTTAAATTAAAAATGATAAATCATTATCATTTCCAAGGTCTCTAGAGATCAAAAAAATCGAGAGACCGCAATAAATTTTGATGGTCGAATATTTTTTTGAGAGTTTTGTAAAAATAATAGATATTATTTATAAAAATCTTAATTTTAGTGAATTTTAAAATATCATAACAGATATTATGCATAAGAATTTTAATTTTAATAAATCTCAAAATACCACATGGGTACTTATTATAAAACTCCATGTTTCTTTATAAATAAATGAATTATCATTTCAAAAAGAGTATGCTTTTAATATTGATCTCATTTTTGCATTTAAGTATTCATTGAAGTTTAATATCTAACTTAAATATTAGAGTGTTTGTATAAAAATTATCGTGTGTCCTTTAATTATTTTTGAGTATTACTTAAGAGTGAAATGTTATGTTGTTCATGTCAAATAATATAATATTTGATCGACGCAAATAAATTCAACAGGAGGGCGTTGCCCTCACCCCTTGTATGCTCGGTAACAAATCACTTCTATTACTTAAGATCATCTACAACGTATGCCCAAAATTCTTGCCAAGTCAAAATATGAGGAGAAAAGTGTTGAATTTCATCTCCATCCCAGCTCTCTATCTGTTTTGTCACTTGCCAAAATTTGGCTAAGGTTCAAATGGCTCCCTAGAGATGATAAGCTAAAATTTGCTCGTTCTTGTCCCAACAGCTCTCTGTACCAGATTTGGAATTTGAAGAAGTAGCCGGCGACGAGCAGCAACGGTGGCTACCAGCGGTGACAGCAAGGAGTAGCAGCGGTGACAGCGACGACGACGAGAAGAACGACAGCCGGATCTAGTGTCAATGACAAGTAGAACGTCATCTTCTTTGAGTTTCTCCAACTTGTAAACACCAAATCCAGCGAGCAGCTATTGCGGCGAGGAGCAGTGACGGCAACAACTCCCTCCTCCAACAGCGGTGACTCCCTTCTTCAAATAGCTTTGCCGCTTGTGGATGTATATATTTTGTATGTGTTGAAATATTGGGTGAATATTATTTTTTGTATGCTGTTTATTAATATTTTATGTATTTAATTATATATTTTTTGGTATGCTAATATTTAATTATTTTGTGTAGTTGATTATATATTTTGTGTGTACATGTATTTTATTATTTTGTATATTTGATTATTCATTTTATGTGTATTTGATTATTTTGTATATTTAATTATTTATTTTGTATGTATTTGATTATAGTAATAAAAATTATAAATGAGGTAAAATAAATAAAATTAAAATTTATCAATAAATAAGTGGGATAGGGAGTGAAATAGAGAGAAGAATAGAGAGTGTGTTAGAGCAAGTATAATTTTGGAATTAAAATTAAAATAGATTGAGAATTATTTATTATTTATGTTATAATAAGGAGTGAGATAAGAAAGGGGGTTGGAGATGAAATTAAGATGCTGATTGCGCAGTGGGCATTTACGTTCATTTGATTTGTCTGTAACAAGTCCCATCACAATGAGATGGCAATGTTTGATTGAACATATATAATTTATACATAAAAAAAGATTATATTATAAAGGCATATACAGTGTGTTCATGATTCCTATATATATAAGGCCCGAAAACCGTAGTATATATGGTCTCTAAATTAGTTCCAAATTTGTCAAGTTTGCAGTGAGATTGAAGGTTGTCAAAATAATTGATGGAAGGAAGGAAATTAGTCACTGGTTGGGCAGCGAGAGATGCATCTGGGATTCTCTCTCCTTACTCTTTCCACCTCATGAGGTCTCTCTCTCTCTCTCAAAGTGTTAATTTTCTGATTCACGCTTGAATGAATACTCCATTTACAGGAAAACAGGAAAGGAGGATGTGCTGATAAAGGTATTATACTGTGGAATGGACCACACGGATCTTCATCACATGAGGAATGAGATTCTCAGCACCCGCTACCCTTTGGTCCTAGTGTACGCCCATTTAGTTAGTACGTGTTAAATAGGTACGCGATAATTGGAACAATTTGAATTTGGTTTAAATCGGTGTCGTGTTAGGTTTTCGATTATATGAATATGATTAATGATTCGATGATGTGTGCGTGTTTGTGTGGTGTCATGTTTGGTTGACTTGTTTTCTGTCACATTCGTACATGTGTCGACACGACCATTAACACGAATTGTCACTCAAGGTACATACCCTTTTAATGTAATGGATTCCATTTTCTGGGGTTCTGATTAATGGGGTGGGTTTTTGATGGATTTTGAAGGCATGAAGTGGTGGGAGAAGTGGGGGAGCAAGGCTCAGAAGGGACCAAGTTCAAAGTGGGGGACATAGTCGGAGTTGGCTGCATTTATAATTGGATCTTGTGGAGAATGTTCATTATGCCAGTCTGGTATGGAGCAGTATTGCCAAAGCAGAATCTTCACATATAATGACATGACACCAACAAGGATGGAATGCCAACTCGGGGAGGGTTCTCCTCTGCCATGGTCGTTCATCAAAAGTAAGCAAATTTGCATCCCGAACCCTCGCTTATGCCCGTTTCTGTTTATCCATAAAAACCCACAATTATTATCTTTTGGACATTTACCAGGGAAGCTTATCAAGCGCATAATATATACACAGGAAAATTAATGGTATTCTTGATGCAGGTTTGTAGTCAAGATACCAGGAAAGCTGGCGCCGGAGCAGGTGGCGCCGCTCTTGTGCGCCGGCGTGACGGCTTACAGTCCCTTGAGACAGTTCATGGGTTCCGGCAAAGGGCTGATAAAGGCGGGGATATTGGGGCTGGGAGGGGTTGGGCATCTGGGTGTGATTATAGCCAAGGCAATGGGGCATCATGTGACTGTGATAAGCTCTTCGGAGAGTAAAAGAGAGGAGACTTTGGAGCATCTGGGAGCTGATGCCTTTTTGGTGAGTTCCGATGCAGATGAAATGCGACGAGCCATGGGTACCCTCGACTATATTCTGGACACTGTTCCAGCTCCCCACACTTTGCAAGCCTACCTTCCACAGCTCAAAGTTGATGCCAAGCTGATCGTTGTAGGAGCTGCCCCCAAGCCCCTGCAATTCGAGGCGAACGGCCTAATTCTCGGTACAGTACACGAGACCCTGTTTAATTAGTGAGAGTTGAAAGAGAGACAGTCATTTTTGTATGCATTCTTATACTTGCAGTTACGATATAGAATTCGGGTTAAATTTGCAGGGAAGAAGACGATAACTGGAAGCTTCATTGGGAGCATGGAAGAGATGCAGGAACTGCTAGACTTTTGGGCCGAGAAGGGTTTGGAATCAAAGGTGGAGGTTGTGAAACTGGATTATGTGAACAAGGCATTTGAAAGAATGGAAAGGAATGATGTTAAGTTCAGGTTTGTGGTGGATGCATGTGGCTGGCAGCAACCTCCATTGAATTCATCATCTCGATCTCTTCATTGAAGAAGACACTGGCATGGCATTGGGCTCGGCGGCTCGCAATTGTTCATTTCTTTCAGCTCTTGGCAGGGATAAGTTTCAATAAAACGACTACAGTTTGGTACCCGTATTAGGGGCCGTTTTATCTTGATGTCAAAATGTGCTTTGCTTTTATATAATAATGAAAATAAAAGTTAAAAAAAATGCTATGTTTGATTGAGTTATTATATATAGTTGATTTTCTTTTTGGGTTTAAGTTTTATTATACTATGCCGACAAATGACAGGGTGATCACTAAAATGGTCCCTAATTTTTATATCACAACTCATTTCTAAATTTATATCTTTGATTAATTTATATAATTTAGCCGTCACTCCTCTTTCTCTCGGCCAAATTCATAATAATAAAATTTATATAGTTTATATCACAACTCATTTCTAGTGTGATATCATTTTCTCAAAGATAGTTTGATATTGTTCTCCTCCCAATATAATAATAAAATTTATGTTAAAGAATTTATGTTCAAGTTGTTGAAATTTTGTATAGAAAAAAGTGATTAGTGGGTGAAACGCATTTCTTACACAAATGTTTTGATGTTATATTCAAATACTTTGATATTGAAGTTGAATTCTCATAGTTAGAAGATATGATAGAGCTTTTTTTTTTTTAAATTTCAATGATTTAACTTTGAGAATTAAGGGTTCATGTATTTATGGAGGAGTTTAAAGAATTTATGATATTTCAAAATCAATTATAATTTAGTTTATCTTTATTTGTTACAAAGTTTTTGGATAGGATTTCAAAATTATTGATCTATATATTAGTGTTTTTTCTATTCTAAAAATGTATCGCGAGGGAGTTTCTAAGAGACCTTGCTAGGTCATCTAAACCTTCCTTTTGTCAAGAGTTTGACAAGGGGGTCTCTTGGAGACCTTTTGTAGCTTTCTTCTATATTTTATCCCTTGTGCTTTATCTTCAATTTTTAGCTTTGTCCTTTTGTGGGTTTTGTGATTGGGTTGATATATATTCATTGGGTGGATTCTTTTGCCCTGAGTCTTTTTCCCTTAAAGTCTCATTGTGGGTTTTCCTTAATTAGGCTTTAGGTTTCCTACTGAGTTTATTTAACTAAGGTTGGGTCCATCTACATATCAATTACTCTCCATTCTTTACTGCTAGGTTCTTGGAGGGAAGACTAGTTTTTCTTATCATCTGTTTGTTGGATAATAACGTGTATCCATAGTGGGTCTTTGTTTTCTATAACTTGTTGGTTTAATAATTAATTGTCCTAACCCAAGTATATTTTGGCAAATCTTCGTACTTGTTTTTCAGATGGAGATTGGACTTATTCTTCAAACTAAGATTGAAGCGATCTTAAGTCACTCACTTCAAGGTTTTTCATGCTTGACCCTTCAATCCTTGTTATTTCATGCATTCCCATGAGTCTTCTAGTTCATTGCATGTCTTAACAATCTTTGTCTTCAAATTGTGTGCATCACAATGAGTGTTTTAACTCATTACATGTCTTAATAGTCTTTATCTTGAGATTGTGTGCATCACAATGAGTCTTTTAGCTCATTGCATCTCTTAATGGCCTTTGTCTTCTTCGATGATAAACCCCAAATCATTCTTACGTTTTTTGCATTTCTAATTTTAATTCATTCTCACACATTTTGCGTTTATGATTAAGTCTATCATAGTTCATTCTCATGTTTTTTGCGTTTATAATTCTAGATATATCCTAGATTATTTTCACGCTTTTTACACTTCTAATTCAAGGTTAATCCTAAATCATTCCAACACATTAATCGTTTTTGATTATGGGTTATCTTAGATTATTTTCGTGCTTTTATGTTTCGATTTTTATACCATTCTCAGACACTTTGCTCTTCAAATTCTAGGTTTTCTCTTTATCATATTCTTATACCTTTCTTGCATTTTTAATTCTAGGTCTTCGTGAATGATGGACCCTAGATCATTGTAATGCCTTTTGTACTTCGATTGTATGTCGTTCGCATGCATTTTGAACTTCTAATTCTAGGTTTGTCCATCCATTATTTATTATTCTTCTTAGTGAACCCTCGGTTGTTCTTGAAGAGAATCACTAATATGACGATATAGATAAGAAAAAAAAAATTATCGTGTATCAAATACACGCAGTGAAATATAATATACACACTATATATAGTTTGAGTATTTAATCAACACGTATATTCAATAATTAAACATATAAATAAATGCATATGTAACGGCCCGCCTCCCGGAGCCCCTATCGCGGATAGAGGATCCGTGAGAGGGTCATTATAAAAATGATATCGAACAATGACGCACCTACGACACACACATAACCCTTTTTGAAATCATAATTTTTCTTTATTATAACATCTCATCATAATCTTTACAAACCATTCATCACTTGGGCCCCACCTGGGCTTACATAACATGCGACAAACTCTGAAAACATAAACATTAACCTTTTTAAGACACGATGACACCCAGGATCTAGTTTTGGGAGAGCTCTGCACTGGCTACCATGACTTGACGGTCTGGACCCAAACCCCGATGTACACACCTGCGATCTCAGGATATGCTGACCTGGAATGATGTAAAACAACGTGAGTCGCGAGACTCAGCAAGCTCTAGAAAGAAAGGCTGAGGGTTTAGGATAGGACTCTTCCCATGACACCCCATGCAATTCATGTCAATGCAATCACGCCATGTCATGATCTATACGTACTTTACTTCTACATGCATAACATAAAATTAACTGCACATAAGGAACCAGGGGCCCACATAAGTCAAACATTGGCACCCGGGTCCCACATACAAACCTGTTGTAGCCTAACATAGGCTACCATATCATCATTCTCTTAGACCAGCCTTTTCCTGACATGGTCGGCTTTTCCTGATACTTGTTACATACTTTTCCTGATTCTCATCATATTCTCATGTGTTCATCATGTCATACATCACATAATCATATACTTCCGCGATCTTGGTCTTCCCTCGGGCCAACCCCGAGCTAAAATCTAAGCCGAGCCGAAGCTCACATGAGTCGGTACTCCCGACACCTGGCACGGTACTCCCGTCCAGAATAACAATAACATTAGAACCATGCAATGCAACACATAAGAAATGCAAGGGCTTCTGTAGCATAAACGTGATGACAAGGCCCCCATAAACCAAACATCAGGCCCTGCTACGCCCACACATAAGAATTCACACATGCGACATGCTCTAAATGCATATGCTCACCTAGGGTACCCAAATTGGCTCTTAGACCAACTGGGTCATGCAAATGCTCATACATCCCATCACATACAAAGCATGTCCCCACGTGAATGCAACCCAGCCCATTGAAGCACACACATCATGAAATGCACAAACCAAGGCGGGAATCTGGAGTACCAGCTCTTCTGGCCGTCTAGCGCTTATCGTAACAACCGATGACTGGCGCCCATACATCCAGCCATCAACTGCCATGACCCACGGTCAACAGTCAGTGGCTTTGTATCCATACCCTTAGACACACTTACTGACATTATTGACTTTATATCTTCCCAGCTTAACTTTACATAACATTTTTCCATAACTCATAACTCCTCATGTACATAACCACATAACATCGTAATACCATTCTTATTACTTTTCATTCACATAAAATCATCTCAACATACATAATAAACTCTTTAACACATTTTCTTAATTCTAACCATAACCAATTTCTCTAAGAACCTAACCCCAACGGGTTCGGCATCATTCCCAAGGAAAGCGGAGCGATACGAAGCTCCGTGACGGTTGAAATAAAAGACGCCATGACATCATTACTTAGCTTATCCCATTAACAATAAACTTATTAATAAAATAAAAGTCGTAAAATGGTTACTACGCGGATTATTATTATTTATGCGTAGAACCGAGTCAAGGTGAGGGAGGGTTTAGAGTAGAAGAAATCTCAAAGACTTTCAAGGGAAATAAATAACACGAAGAGAGGGTTAGGAGCTTGCCTGAAAATGGTTGATTTCAGCCTCTCTTGTGCTCCCGATGCGAATTAAATCACTTCCTAACAAATAACACATCCGGAACGTAAATTAATTATTTCTAATCGCGCAAAATTTATAATTTACACATATCATGCTTCTACAAATTTTTACCCACGTACCTGATCACTTCCAATGCCAAAAATTCCAAAATCCTTTTATTTTTCCTTATTTCCTTTTCTTTCCTCTCTTTTCTTCCTTTCCTTCCTTTTCTTCTTCTTCTTCTTCCTTTCTTCTCCTCCTCCCCGCGCCCGCTGCTCCCTGCTCGCGCTGCTTCTTCCTCTTTCTTTCCTTCTTCTCCTCCCTTTCTTCTTTCCTTTCTTCTTCTTCTTCTTCCTCTTCCTCTTCTTCTTCTTCTTCTTTCTTTCCTTCCCCGCGCGCTGCTCCCACTTTACTGCCCAAGCTTATCTCATTGCACTCAACTCAATGGCATTAAAGCCATAAAAAGACATGGCCAAGACAAGGCCACGCCATGCATACACACATATAAATATATATATATATAGTAAGCAATTAATTTAATTTAAGTTAATTTGATTTACTTTCTTATTATTACTATTATTATTATTATTGTTATTACTATATTTTATTTTATTATTTTCATAACTACTTTCAATTAATTTAGTTAATCACCTTAATTTCCTTTTTTTTTTTAAAATATCATAAATAAATATTTCTCAAAATTCCTAAATATTCTAAGATATCCACAATATCCAAATTAATTATTTTTACTTATCTCCAAATTTTTGAGATGCTACAGCATACCTATTGTCTGATGTAAGATTGTGGTACAAAAATTATTTTTGTATTGAGACCATATCCACCTCACATTGTGGTCCTAGTCTGTCTGCATCTAGTATGCAGTAAGGTAACGTTCCGATTATATCTTCCTGTGCTAGATACGAAGGATATGTGTATCATCGAGGTCCGTGTTTCAAAATTTTACGCGTGACCTTCACACTTAAAATATTTATGTGGCAACAAAATATTTTTCAAATAAAGAAGAAAGAAAACGAAAGAAGAAAAGCTACGTGAGAAGTATAGAAATTTGCTTCCCTTATAATTTTTCTCCTCCTCCCCATGTACCAATTTCAATTCCTTTCTTAAATCTGCCTCCCTTCCTAATGGTTGCAAAACAATAATTCAATTTATGGTGGTTCTAGTCTGTCTACACCTAGTATGCAGTAAGGTACCGTTCCGATCACCTCTTCCCATGCATCTGCGTATCATCGATACCTGTGACTCAAAATTTTATGCGTGACCTACACACGTAAAATATTTATGTGGCAACAAAATATTTTTTAGATGAAGAAGAAAGAAAAAGAAAAAGAAAGAAAGAAAAAGAAAAAGAAAAAGAAAAAGAAGAAGAAGAAGAACTACGTGGAAAATAGAGAAATCTGCTTTCCTTATAATTTTTCTCTCTTTCCCCAATGTTCAAATTCCAATTCCTTTCTTAAATTCGCCGTCCTCCTTAATAGTTGCAAATCAATAATTCAATTGGTGGTGGTCCTAGTTTATCTACATCTAGAATACAGTAAGGTATCATTCTGGTCACCTCTTTTCGTGCTAGACATAAAGGATATGCGTATCACGTATGCCCGTGTCTCAAAATTTTACATGTGACCTTCACATGTAAAATATTTATGTGGCAATAGAATATTTTTCAGATAAAGAAAAAAAAAAGAAAAGTTACATGGGAAACAGAGAAATTTGCTTCCCTTATAATTTTTTTCCATCTCCCCAATGTTCCAATTCTAATTCCCTTCTTAAATTCGCCCCCCTAATAGTTGCAAAATAATAATTCAATTTACTATGCACTATGCATTATTACTGTATACTATGCACTATTGACAAGAGAGCCAATGGTCAATTTTTGACCAATAATTTTTAGAGACATTTTGAGCACATGATGTCGATATCAAACGCAACATTATATTATGTGTAATTTTTTAGATTCACTACTTGCTAGCAATCAAATAATATCGAAAACTTTTTCAATATCGGTGAACTCTTTGACCTATCACTAAAACTTTTTCAAATCCCGACGACATTTCGAGAGTTCCTAAATAGAGCATAGTAGTGGTTCAGGACAATATAGGTGGCAATGAAGTCTCACTTCAAATGAACTTATTATAGTTGACGATTATCGTATGCTATAATCCTTCCGTCACCTAACGTCCCGACTAAGCAAGAATCCTGGAGTGAAAAACTCACAAACTCAGTAACTATGTGTTAGACCTCATTAATTAATGTGACCAAATGATATCTCATGTGTAACACCCCGTCTCGCCAGGCGTGTCACTATAAGGGTATTCCCGAGATTTCTTTTTTTTTTGTCTTTAAGTTACACACGCGCGGTATTTCAAGAACAATCTTCACATGCAGAAACAAAACCCCGCGAACCCCAGTCTTGCCCGTTTAATCATCAAGATCAATAATCTTAAACTAAACGAGTCTTAATACAACGCAGCGGATACACTAATACCAAAACACCATTGTATTTCCATAGCAAAATTACTTAATACAGATCAAATGATAAAAATCGCTATTATACAACTGTTCATTTACAACCTGAAATACATACTAAAGCCTCCAAATGTTACAACGACTAACAAACTAAGCATCATTGGCCCTCAACCGGCCACATCCTTGCCTTCGCAGCAGTCCCTGGCTGGAACATTAAACGTTCCAGGGGCATAACCCAGATTAGATGATAAACATCTAAGTGAAGGTATGAAACAGTTATACAATGCATGAAAGACATACGAACATGAGATACTGTACGACAACATGCAAGACACGTCTAACTCGAGATATCACCTTGACATACTTAATCCCTCGAATGTCCCACTGTGGCACACGTTCACCTGGTCCAACGTTAATCCCTCGGGTGCACCGTCGTGACACCCGTTCACCTGGTTTAACATTATTCCCTCGAGTGCCCCCAGTGTGACACCCGTTCACCTGGATTAACATTGTCCCAATCTCAAGCAGACCCCATCCCGCCCCATACGGACCCAACGATGCAATTAAACTTGACCCCAAATGATATGAAAATTTACACGCCATGCACCAACATCTTAAAATAAAACAGTTAATGCAATGAAGCAAATATCGACACAATGATCATAAGTAAAAGCCTTGTAAAACAATTTATGTCTAGGAGGGTATAATCGCTCACTAGAACTTACCACAATCACCTAAAACACTTCTAAGACAAGGAAAAGTTGGAATCAAACCACTCACCTCGAACGTAATCAGATCGCCTCGTTCCTTGTGCAACACCTCGATTTGCGCGTCAAATCCCAAATACTTGAACTTGTGCTCAACCTCCAGCCAAGATACTTCCTAAATATCATATTTAATTGAGGAAGCATTAAAATCCATTTTCCTCAATTTTTCCTTAATTTTCTCTATTTTCTCCCAATTTTCCCAATTTTCTCCTTGATAATTCCAAAATAATTATTTCCTTAGTTATTTTCCAAAATATTTCAACACAGTAATTCCTAAAATAAATTAACAAAAATACTGAAAGAAAAATACCAAAATGCCCCTATCACACGCGCCTGGCGCGTGTCTGCGCGTGGAAGCTGGCGCGTGCAGCCACGCGCGTCGTCTTCTTCCTCAAGACCGGTCACCGGCGGTTGCTCCGATGGCTGCAAAACCGGTACCCCCTTGAAGCCCTTGGAGAATCGATCAAGATGGTACCATTTTTAGGCCGAAAGGCCACCGGAAAGTGGCCCAAACGGCCAGTTGCAGGTCGGCGGTGGCGGACCGCCTCCAACCCTCGGCCAAGTTCGAACACCCCTCAAACATACACCAAAATGCTTCAAATCGATCCCAAAGTGATCCTTGATTCCTTGCGACCAAAAGCCCTTTAATCACTCGCCCAGAAACATTCAAAATCTTGGTCGATTTATGCTTTTAAAAGCTCGAACTCGCGGCCTCCTTTTATACCCGAAAATCAGCTAAAATCCGGCCAATCACCGATCAACCCTTGCTCCCCAAGACTCCTATGGCCGTATACGACCTCCCCCAAGCAAGCCTCGGCCGTCCAATCTCCAGATTTGGCCTCCATGTGCAAGGATTTGCGGCGGCCGATTTGCAGGTGCCGTGTTCACACTATGCAATTTTTCCATTTTTGCACTTTGACCCCCATAATTTCTCTAATCTCATTTTTCTTCTTTCCATGATACCCCTGATAAATCCAACTACACCATTAAGGCCCTCAAGATTAGCACTCTTCATTTGGTCCTTGAAACTTCTGAAAAATTACTGTCTTGACCTTTCTCGAGCAAATTTAGAAAACTGCACTTAGGCCCAACTGGTCAAATAGTCCTTAAATCCATTTGATTCAACCCGAAATCGCTTAAGGGTTGTTCTACACATTATATATTAGTCCTTGACACGTTCCGTTGATCTTCTGGATGTTTCCTACGTCGATTCGATTTTCTCAGCCCGGTCGACAGCTGTACCGAAAACTGTTCCCGATCCCACTTCTTTCATCACTAAAAATCATAATTCGAATCACTTGTCGATACTGTACAATTTTCTTTAGCTATCTAAGGTCCGGGTTACTCCCTCTGACTGATTTAATCATCTAAGACTACGTTAGTGTGTCATATAGCCTTATTCTTTCGATAATTCCAGTTATACCCTTCATTAAATATCATTTATTTTCTTAATAATTTTCCGGGTATTACATTCTCCCCCCCTAAATAAATTTCGTCCTCGAAATTTGGTCCGTGATCATCGTATTTACTGCTATTGTTAATAACTCCCAATTGAAATAGCATAGATACCACGCCTAGTCCTTAGTAATCACTCAAAATTTATATCTTAACACGGTCTATGCTTACCAAGCATCTTACTCATCTTTCAGAATATCCCGTTGTAGCTCTATATCAGCGGCTACACGAATCCCAAAATTATTTATAAAACCCAATATCTCCTCTAATTGAATCCTCAAAACTTATTTTATTTGACTAATACTTCTCCCAACCCAATCTTATACCAGGCATATGCCATGTTCACACAGAAATTGATAACATTGAATTACCTCAGCTGTCATGACTGCACAGAAATTAATAACATTGAATTACCTCAGCTGTCATGACTGCACAGAAATTGATAACATTAAACTTACTCAGCGTATCTTTCTCTCAATTATCTCGATCGCATATTATCCTTAGGGGTAATTTCTCAGCCTCTTACGGCTGGTCGTGCAAATTATCCGTTTAGGTCTCCCAAGAACATAATTTTTCCTTACAATTTCTCTTCCAAACACTATCCATCAATCAGATCAATTTATCTCAGTTCAGAACTCCCGTGTCGTTTCAATTTATCGACAACCTTCGATAATTATACACGTCCTTCATTTGTGGCTCCTCAACTTAGTACTGCTAAGTGTTCCATTTCAACCAAACGGTGCTTTATATATATTTCTCCACATGAGAAATAGTTCCTCTATGAATCAAAATTCCTATTTTCCTCGATTCTTGGAATAGATTTAATCTTGTCCCTCTTAGGTGATCTACTTTCCATACTACTAAAGGCAAGGTTTGAAACAACTAAATCGCAGCCATTTGCTAACAATTCCTAGGGTGTGTAATATTAAATACACTAAACTAAGAGCCAAATTGATAACAATAATTAAATTCCTCTCAAAGCGATATTTAGAAAACTATGGTCCCACATTTTCCTAGGTAACTTTACGGCACTTATTTATACCAAGGATTACTTCATTCCCAGTTAGGAGCTACTTCAACCTAGGAGCATTATTACTGTTTCACCACAACTCCTGAACTTCCCGAGTGCTCTCATCTCTTCTTGGTAACCTTAACTTCACGAATTTCTATCATGGATGTAATTATCATAGAAGAATCCTTTACAAATCTCTGTCAACAGCTTGCCCAACATTGTTTCGTCACTCGAGATTACTTTTCCTTCTTTCGATTCTCTTTTGATTATCGACTACCATATTCCATATAGCAATTAACCTACTTAGGTTATCTTCCAATCCTTCAACCTTTCCATAATGATTTAGGGAGCCTGCCACGATGCTCTGGTCCCTTGGAACTTGGACTCTAAACCATACATAACATCCTCAGTGTCGCCCAAACTTTGGCACCTGACCGTCTCCACAGTTCACTGTGTTGCTCCGACTCGTAGGTATCTCACCCCAAACCGTGAGCCAACCGCCAGTCTTCTGCCTTGGTCCCTAGGCTCAGATCCATCGTTACAGACCAACACTAATGGTGTTATCGTTATGCTAGAATTCCTCATTCCATCTCTGAGAGCTACAGTGGTTCTTATTGGTACTAATCCAATTCCCTGATCTTTTGGATTCCTAATGTTCTTTTCCAGAGTATCACTCAATCGTATCGAGCACCCTTATCCTAACCATTCCTAAGACTTCGAATTTCTTTCCCACAATTTAATCTCTTTTACTTTCCAAATTTGTTACGCATGTGACGGAACCTCACGCTCCTATTGCTGCTCTTGCAGACGTTCATAATTTATCAAACACTCCAGCATCAATTGTATTTCCAGTTTATCATTTTCTAAATTTATACTAGATAGTTCAACCATATTTTCGTCACGGCCGTATGCTTAATCTATTACAAGATTTATTCCTCGATTGACTTTCAACTAACACTCACTATACAGGTTAATATGTCAATCATTCCTATTGCTTTGAATCTATTAGGACCAACTTCAATTTTGCTAAGACCTAATCAAATCCCAAGATATCTTTACGAGCTTAATCAAGCTTTAGCAAGCCTATCTCATTGCTCGGTGCCTTAAAACTCAACCAAGACTTTTGTGACTACCCCTCAGTCCTTAATAATTATCATTATGCTAACTATCTTCTTTTGAGTTTTGAATCTTCTTAAATCGGTTAGGGTCATTTCAAGCTTAAAATAACTTCGTCTCCATAAGTTGAAATATCTTTTTATCTCCAAGTGTATACAATACGCGTAAATCTTCCTTAGAAACATCATAGTTAAACTCATAATTCTCTTATCCCAAATTTTTTTTTTATCTCCAAGATTCATCACGAATCTCTAATCTATCGTTGATCCGTACAATCTCAAGATCATCAAGTAAGGTTTCATTTTGCAAATTCTCTATAAACCAAAAGATTCTCTCAAATTTCCAATTTAACTGAAAAGTTCTAATCTTTAAAACAAGCGGTTCTTGCGTTTGATATCCAAATAATTTTTCGGTCGCACCTTGACCCTAACTATAGCTAATTAACAGTCGATCCCTCTTTGTCTTGTGGTGACCATATGTAAGGGAAATAAGTTTAGATCGTATTCCAAAATTTTACTTTGAAAGAGAAATTCTTATTGCCACCCAAAATCCGTTACCTAAATCTCCAGTTGCCACCAAGAAAACTTCCAAAAACTCCGAAACAGGAATTTGATCCTCAGTCAATTCTGATTTGTTTTCCTTGTCAGATCCTAAACCTATATCACTGATATAGCTCTTTCTTCTATAATCTCCCAAAATTTTCACAAGACTCAAATCTACACCTTAACTCTCTTTGCCCTTGAATAACATATGAAACCATACACATATGACTCGTTCCTATGAGTCGTTTTCTTAAGGTAATATTTCCTCTGTCATCAATTCTGGTTTCTCTATCTCAATATCCCCATCAATAATTTCGGATTCCTAAAATCCTCAAATTCTATTTTCAAAAGCTTTTATTGAATCTTCCTGGGTTTCTTATCGGGTCGTTCCTTAGGATTCTCGATCTATACCAAGTCATTCTTTCCCTTGAATCCTTATACCATTCGATCAAAACCTAACTTACAATTAGGTTATGTTATATCAAACTAATCGTTCACAACTTGTTTCTTCTTAATAACCACCAGTTATCCCAACATTTAGTGAGATTGATTTTAACTAATGATCTCCATTCTACGGTTTCCGATTCTTACGAATCCTCAGTTATGGTTTGTCGAACCACCCTTACATTCGACCCACATTGTTCGATGCTAACTCCCAATCCAACATTTCATCTTTCAGCAAGAATCTAGTATTCTTCAATTATAATTTCAAAGACTTCAACCAACAAACCCCCAAATCTCCAAGCAGGGATTTTGTCTTTATGACCTATCGTCTCCCTTCCCCTAAGTCTCCGTTCGAGATTTTCACTAGTTAGCCCTAACTGAATCCGTTCTTCTTAAGTCCTCAATTTGGATATCTAACTTAACCTTAAGATTCTCAAGTCGTTTTTCCTTCCCTCGCCCTTAACAGGTTCTCCTAATAATCTCCATCGTTTCACTTATCTTTGTCAAGGCATGACACCACCATTATTTAACATGTCCCAAACGGGAGGGTACTAAGACGATTCACTAAGATTCTTCCGAAAGAGATTTTATACTATACTTCAAGTTGTACCAGAATCACTAAAGTATTTATTCCTCAAAGGTTTCGGGTCATATATCTCTTTTATTTCAACGACCCTCTTCACTAGCTTCCTAATTTCCAAAAGATGTGAATAGAACTTGTTCGTCTTCCCTTGACGCTGAAAGTATATTCAAATTGAAAACCTCAAATTTCACCTTTCTAGAGTCTCCATACCATTTCGACTATGTTCCGAATGTCTCCTAGAATCCATAATCCCATTCTAAGTTCTCATTCAATAGTTCTAATCATGCTAAATTCAACAACCTAACCAAATCGTCCTAGGGTTTTAACCTAGGGCTCTGATACCAATTGTAACACCCCGTCTCGCCAGGCGTGTCACTATAAGGGTATTCCCGAGATTTCTTTTTTTTTTGTCTTTAAGTTACACACGCGCGGTATTTCAAGAACAATCTTCACATGCAGAAACAAAACCCCGCGAACCCCAGTCTTGCCCGTTTAATCATCAAGATCAATAATCTTAAACTAAACGAGTCTTAATACAACGCAGCGGATACACTAATACCAAAACACCATTGTATTTCCATAGCAAAATTACTTAATACAGATCAAATGATAAAAATCGCTATTATACAACTGTTCATTTACAACCTGAAATACATACTAAAGCCTCCAAATGTTACAACGACTAACAAACTAAGCATCATTGGCCCTCAACCGGCCACATCCTTGCCTTCGCAGCAGTCCCTGGCTGGAACATTAAACGTTCCAGGGGCATAACCCAGATTAGATGATAAACATCTAAGTGAAGGTATGAAACAGTTATACAATGCATGAAAGACATACGAACATGAGATACTGTACGACAACATGCAAGACACGTCTAACTCGAGATATCACCTTGACATACTTAATCCCTCGAATGTCCCACTGTGGCACACGTTCACCTGGTCCAACGTTAATCCCTCGGGTGCACCGTCGTGACACCCGTTCACCTGGTTTAACATTATTCCCTCGAGTGCCCCCAGTGTGACACCCGTTCACCTGGATTAACATTGTCCCAATCTCAAGCAGACCCCATCCCGCCCCATACGGACCCAACGATGCAATTAAACTTGACCCCAAATGATATGAAAATTTACACGCCATGCACCAACATCTTAAAATAAAACAGTTAATGCAATGAAGCAAATATCGACACAATGATCATAAGTAAAAGCCTTGTAAAACAATTTATGTCTAGGAGGGTATAATCGCTCACTAGAACTTACCACAATCACCTAAAACACTTCTAAGACAAGGAAAAGTTGGAATCAAACCACTCACCTCGAACGTAATCAGATCGCCTCGTTCCTTGTGCAACACCTCGATTTGCGCGTCAAATCCCAAATACTTGAACTTGTGCTCAACCTCCAGCCAAGATACTTCCTAAATATCATATTTAATTGAGGAAGCATTAAAATCCATTTTCCTCAATTTTTCCTTAATTTTCTCTATTTTCTCCCAATTTTCCCAATTTTCTCCTTGATAATTCCAAAATAATTATTTCCTTAGTTATTTTCCAAAATATTTCAACACAGTAATTCCTAAAATAAATTAACAAAAATACTGAAAGAAAAATACCAAAATGCCCCTATCACACGCGCCTGGCGCGTGTCTGCGCGTGGAAGCTGGCGCGTGCAGCCACGCGCGTCGTCTTCTTCCTCAAGACCGGTCACCGGCGGTTGCTCCGATGGCTGCAAAACCGGTACCCCCCTTGAAGCCCTTGGAGAATCGATCAAGATGGTACCATTTTTAGGCCGAAAGGCCACCGGAAAGTGGCCCAAACGGCCAGTTGCAGGTCGGCGGTGGCGGACCGCCTCCAACCCTCGGCCAAGTTCGAACACCCCTCAAACATACACCAAAATGCTTCAAATCGATCCCAAAGTGATCCTTGATTCCTTGCGACCAAAAGCCCTTTAATCACTCGCCCAGAAACATTCAAAATCTTGGTCGATTTATGCTTTTAAAAGCTCGAACTCGCGGCCTCCTTTTATACCCGAAAATCAGCTAAAATCCGGCCAATCACCGATCAACCCTTGCTCCCCAAGACTCCTATGGCCGTATACGACCTCCCCCAAGCAAGCCTCGGCCGTCCAATCTCCAGATTTGGCCTCCATGTGCAAGGATTTGCGGCGGCCGATTTGCAGGTGCCGTGTTCACACTATGCAATTTTTCCATTTTTGCACTTTGACCCCCATAATTTCTCTAATCTCATTTTTCTTCTTTCCATGATACCCCTGATAAATCCAACTACACCATTAAGGCCCTCAAGATTAGCACTCTTCATTTGGTCCTTGAAACTTCTGAAAAATTACTGTCTTGACCTTTCTCGAGCAAATTTAGAAAACTGCACTTAGGCCCAACTGGTCAAATAGTCCTTAAATCCATTTGATTCAACCCGAAATCGCTTAAGGGTTGTTCTACACATTATATATTAGTCCTTGACACGTTCCGTTGATCTTCTGGATGTTTCCTACGTCGATTCGATTTTCTCAGCCCGGTCGACAGCTGTACCGAAAACTGTTCCCGATCCCACTTCTTTCATCACTAAAAATCATAATTCGAATCACTTGTCGATACTGTACAATTTTCTTTAGCTATCTAAGGTCCGGGTTACTCCCTCTGACTGATTTAATCATCTAAGACTACGTTAGTGTGTCATATAGCCTTATTCTTTCGATAATTCCAGTTATACCCTTCATTAAATATCATTTATTTTCTTAATAATTTTCCGGGTATTACATTCTCCCCCCCTAAATAAATTTCGTCCTCGAAATTTGGTCCGTGATCATCGTATTTACTGCTATTGTTAATAACTCCCAATTGAAATAGCATAGATACCACGCCTAGTCCTTAGTAATCACTCAAAATTTATATCTTAACACGGTCTATGCTTACCAAGCATCTTACTCATCTTTCAGAATATCCCGTTGTAGCTCTATATCAGCGGCTACACGAATCCCAAAATTATTTATAAAACCCAATATCTCCTCTAATTGAATCCTCAAAACTTATTTTATTTGACTAATACTTCTCCCAACCCAATCTTATACCAGGCATATGCCATGTTCACACAGAAATTGATAACATTGAATTACCTCAGCTGTCATGACTGCACAGAAATTAATAACATTGAATTACCTCAGCTGTCATGACTGCACAGAAATTGATAACATTAAACTTACTCAGCGTATCTTTCTCTCAATTATCTCGATCGCATATTATCCTTAGGGGTAATTTCTCAGCCTCTTACGGCTGGTCGTGCAAATTATCCGTTTAGGTCTCCCAAGAACATAATTTTTCCTTACAATTTCTCTTCCAAACACTATCCATCAATCAGATCAATTTATCTCAGTTCAGAACTCCCGTGTCGTTTCAATTTATCGACAACCTTCGATAATTATACACGTCCTTCATTTGTGGCTCCTCAACTTAGTACTGCTAAGTGTTCCATTTCAACCAAACGGTGCTTTATATATATTTCTCCACATGAGAAATAGTTCCTCTATGAATCAAAATTCCTATTTTCCTCGATTCTTGGAATAGATTTAATCTTGTCCCTCTTAGGTGATCTACTTTCCATACTACTAAAGGCAAGGTTTGAAACAACTAAATCGCAGCCATTTGCTAACAATTCCTAGGGTGTGTAATATTAAATACACTAAACTAAGAGCCAAATTGATAACAATAATTAAATTCCTCTCAAAGCGATATTTAGAAAACTATGGTCCCACATTTTCCTAGGTAACTTTACGGCACTTATTTATACCAAGGATTACTTCATTCCCAGTTAGGAGCTACTTCAACCTAGGAGCATTATTACTGTTTCACCACAACTCCTGAACTTCCCGAGTGCTCTCATCTCTTCTTGGTAACCTTAACTTCACGAATTTCTATCATGGATGTAATTATCATAGAAGAATCCTTTACAAATCTCTGTCAACAGCTTGCCCAACATTGTTTCGTCACTCGAGATTACTTTTCCTTCTTTCGATTCTCTTTTGATTATCGACTACCATATTCCATATAGCAATTAACCTACTTAGGTTATCTTCCAATCCTTCAACCTTTCCATAATGATTTAGGGAGCCTGCCACGATGCTCTGGTCCCTTGGAACTTGGACTCTAAACCATACATAACATCCTCAGTGTCGCCCAAACTTTGGCACCTGACCGTCTCCACAGTTCACTGTGTTGCTCCGACTCGTAGGTATCTCACCCCAAACCGTGAGCCAACCGCCAGTCTTCTGCCTTGGTCCCTAGGCTCAGATCCATCGTTACAGACCAACACTAATGGTGTTATCGTTATGCTAGAATTCCTCATTCCATCTCTGAGAGCTACAGTGGTTCTTATTGGTACTAATCCAATTCCCTGATCTTTTGGATTCCTAATGTTCTTTTCCAGAGTATCACTCAATCGTATCGAGCACCCTTATCCTAACCATTCCTAAGACTTCGAATTTCTTTCCCACAATTTAATCTCTTTTACTTTCCAAATTTGTTACGCATGTGACGGAACCTCACGCTCCTATTGCTGCTCTTGCAGACGTTCATAATTTATCAAACACTCCAGCATCAATTGTATTTCCAGTTTATCATTTTCTAAATTTATACTAGATAGTTCAACCATATTTTCGTCACGGCCGTATGCTTAATCTATTACAAGATTTATTCCTCGATTGACTTTCAACTAACACTCACTATACAGGTTAATATGTCAATCATTCCTATTGCTTTGAATCTATTAGGACCAACTTCAATTTTGCTAAGACCTAATCAAATCCCAAGATATCTTTACGAGCTTAATCAAGCTTTAGCAAGCCTATCTCATTGCTCGGTGCCTTAAAACTCAACCAAGACTTTTGTGACTACCCCTCAGTCCTTAATAATTATCATTATGCTAACTATCTTCTTTTGAGTTTTGAATCTTCTTAAATCGGTTAGGGTCATTTCAAGCTTAAAATAACTTCGTCTCCATAAGTTGAAATATCTTTTTATCTCCAAGTGTATACAATACGCGTAAATCTTCCTTAGAAACATCATAGTTAAACTCATAATTCTCTTATCCCAAATTTTTTTTTTATCTCCAAGATTCATCACGAATCTCTAATCTATCGTTGATCCGTACAATCTCAAGATCATCAAGTAAGGTTTCATTTTGCAAATTCTCTATAAACCAAAAGATTCTCTCAAATTTCCAATTTAACTGAAAAGTTCTAATCTTTAAAACAAGCGGTTCTTGCGTTTGATATCCAAATAATTTTTCGGTCGCACCTTGACCCTAACTATAGCTAATTAACAGTCGATCCCTCTTTGTCTTGTGGTGACCATATGTAAGGGAAATAAGTTTAGATCGTATTCCAAAATTTTACTTTGAAAGAGAAATTCTTATTGCCACCCAAAATCCGTTACCTAAATCTCCAGTTGCCACCAAGAAAACTTCCAAAAACTCCGAAACAGGAATTTGATCCTCAGTCAATTCTGATTTGTTTTCCTTGTCAGATCCTAAACCTATATCACTGATATAGCTCTTTCTTCTATAATCTCCCAAAATTTTCACAAGACTCAAATCTACACCTTAACTCTCTTTGCCCTTGAATAACATATGAAACCATACACATATGACTCGTTCCTATGAGTCGTTTTCTTAAGGTAATATTTCCTCTGTCATCAATTCTGGTTTCTCTATCTCAATATCCCCATCAATAATTTCGGATTCCTAAAATCCTCAAATTCTATTTTCAAAAGCTTTTATTGAATCTTCCTGGGTTTCTTATCGGGTCGTTCCTTAGGATTCTCGATCTATACCAAGTCATTCTTTCCCTTGAATCCTTATACCATTCGATCAAAACCTAACTTACAATTAGGTTATGTTATATCAAACTAATCGTTCACAACTTGTTTCTTCTTAATAACCACCAGTTATCCCAACATTTAGTGAGATTGATTTTAACTAATGATCTCCATTCTACGGTTTCCGATTCTTACGAATCCTCAGTTATGGTTTGTCGAACCACCCTTACATTCGACCCACATTGTTCGATGCTAACTCCCAATCCAACATTTCATCTTTCAGCAAGAATCTAGTATTCTTCAATTATAATTTCAAAGACTTCAACCAACAAACCCCCAAATCTCCAAGCAGGGATTTTGTCTTTATGACCTATCGGCTCCCTTCCCCTAAGTCTCCGTTCGAGATTTTCACTAGTTAGCCCTAACTGAATCCGTTCTTCTTAAGTCCTCAATTTGGATATCTAACTTAACCTTAAGATTCTCAAGTCGTTTTTCCTTCCCTCGCCCTTAACAGGTTCTCCTAATAATCTCCATCGTTTCACTTATCTTTGTCAAGGCATGACACCACCATTATTTAACATGTCCCAAACGGGAGGGTACTAAGACGATTCACTAAGATTCTTCCGAAAGAGATTTTATACTATACTTCAAGTTGTACCAGAATCACTAAAGTATTTATTCCTCAAAGGTTTCGGGTCATATATCTCTTTTATTTCAACGACCCTCTTCACTAGCTTCCTAATTTCCAAAAGATGTGAATAGAACTTGTTCGTCTTCCCTTGACGCTGAAAGTATATTCAAATTGAAAACCTCAAATTTCACCTTTCTAGAGTCTCCATACCATTTCGACTATGTTCCGAATGTCTCCTAGAATCCATAATCCCATTCTAAGTTCTCATTCAATAGTTCTAATCATGCTAAATTCAACAACCTAACCAAATCGTCCTAGGGTTTTAACCTAGGGCTCTGATACCAATTGTAACACCCCGTCTCGCCAGGCGTGTCACTATAAGGGTATTCCCGAGATTTCTTTTTTTTTTGTCTTTAAGTTACACACGCGCGGTATTTCAAGAACAATCTTCACATGCAGAAACAAAACCCCGCGAACCCCAGTCTTGCCCGTTTAATCATCAAGATCAATAATCTTAAACTAAACGAGTCTTAATACAACGCAGCGGATACACTAATACCAAAACACCATTGTATTTCCATAGCAAAATTACTTAATACAGATCAAATGATAAAAATCGCTATTATACAACTGTTCATTTACAACCTGAAATACATACTAAAGCCTCCAAATGTTACAACGACTAACAAACTAAGCATCATTGGCCCTCAACCGGCCACATCCTTGCCTTCGCAGCAGTCCCTGGCTGGAACATTAAACGTTCCAGGGGCATAACCCAGATTAGATGATAAACATCTAAGTGAAGGTATGAAACAGTTATACAATGCATGAAAGACATACGAACATGAGATACTGTACGACAACATGCAAGACACGTCTAACTCGAGATATCACCTTGACATACTTAATCCCTCGAATGTCCCACTGTGGCACACGTTCACCTGGTCCAACGTTAATCCCTCGGGTGCACCGTCGTGACACCCGTTCACCTGGTTTAACATTATTCCCTCGAGTGCCCCCAGTGTGACACCCGTTCACCTGGATTAACATTGTCCCAATCTCAAGCAGACCCCATCCCGCCCCATACGGACCCAACGATGCAATTAAACTTGACCCCAAATGATATGAAAATTTACACGCCATGCACCAACATCTTAAAATAAAACAGTTAATGCAATGAAGCAAATATCGACACAATGATCATAAGTAAAAGCCTTGTAAAACAATTTATGTCTAGGAGGGTATAATCGCTCACTAGAACTTACCACAATCACCTAAAACACTTCTAAGACAAGGAAAAGTTGGAATCAAACCACTCACCTCGAACGTAATCAGATCGCCTCGTTCCTTGTGCAACACCTCGATTTGCGCGTCAAATCCCAAATACTTGAACTTGTGCTCAACCTCCAGCCAAGATACTTCCTAAATATCATATTTAATTGAGGAAGCATTAAAATCCATTTTCCTCAATTTTTCCTTAATTTTCTCTATTTTCTCCCAATTTTCCCAATTTTCTCCTTGATAATTCCAAAATAATTATTTCCTTAGTTATTTTCCAAAATATTTCAACACAGTAATTCCTAAAATAAATTAACAAAAATACTGAAAGAAAAATACCAAAATGCCCCTATCACACGCGCCTGGCGCGTGTCTGCGCGTGGAAGCTGGCGCGTGCAGCCACGCGCGTCGTCTTCTTCCTCAAGACCGGTCACCGGCGGTTGCTCCGATGGCTGCAAAACCGGTACCCCCTTGAAGCCCTTGGAGAATCGATCAAGATGGTACCATTTTTAGGCCGAAAGGCCACCGGAAAGTGGCCCAAACGGCCAGTTGCAGGTCGGCGGTGGCGGACCGCCTCCAACCCTCGGCCAAGTTCGAACACCCCTCAAACATACACCAAAATGCTTCAAATCGATCCCAAAGTGATCCTTGATTCCTTGCGACCAAAAGCCCTTTAATCACTCGCCCAGAAACATTCAAAATCTTGGTCGATTTATGCTTTTAAAAGCTCGAACTCGCGGCCTCCTTTTATACCCGAAAATCAGCTAAAATCCGGCCAATCACCGATCAACCCTTGCTCCCCAAGACTCCTATGGCCGTATACGACCTCCCCCAAGCAAGCCTCGGCCGTCCAATCTCCAGATTTGGCCTCCATGTGCAAGGATTTGCGGCGGCCGATTTGCAGGTGCCGTGTTCACACTATGCAATTTTTCCATTTTTGCACTTTGACCCCCATAATTTCTCTAATCTCATTTTTCTTCTTTCCATGATACCCCTGATAAATCCAACTACACCATTAAGGCCCTCAAGATTAGCACTCTTCATTTGGTCCTTGAAACTTCTGAAAAATTACTGTCTTGACCTTTCTCGAGCAAATTTAGAAAACTGCACTTAGGCCCAACTGGTCAAATAGTCCTTAAATCCATTTGATTCAACCCGAAATCGCTTAAGGGTTGTTCTACACATTATATATTAGTCCTTGACACGTTCCGTTGATCTTCTGGATGTTTCCTACGTCGATTCGATTTTCTCAGCCCGGTCGACAGCTGTACCGAAAACTGTTCCCGATCCCACTTCTTTCATCACTAAAAATCATAATTCGAATCACTTGTCGATACTGTACAATTTTCTTTAGCTATCTAAGGTCCGGGTTACTCCCTCTGACTGATTTAATCATCTAAGACTACGTTAGTGTGTCATATAGCCTTATTCTTTCGATAATTCCAGTTATACCCTTCATTAAATATCATTTATTTTCTTAATAATTTTCCGGGTATTACATTCTCCCCCCCTAAATAAATTTCGTCCTCGAAATTTGGTCCGTGATCATCGTATTTACTGCTATTGTTAATAACTCCCAATTGAAATAGCATAGATACCACGCCTAGTCCTTAGTAATCACTCAAAATTTATATCTTAACACGGTCTATGCTTACCAAGCATCTTACTCATCTTTCAGAATATCCCGTTGTAGCTCTATATCAGCGGCTACACGAATCCCAAAATTATTTATAAAACCCAATATCTCCTCTAATTGAATCCTCAAAACTTATTTTATTTGACTAATACTTCTCCCAACCCAATCTTATACCAGGCATATGCCATGTTCACACAGAAATTGATAACATTGAATTACCTCAGCTGTCATGACTGCACAGAAATTAATAACATTGAATTACCTCAGCTGTCATGACTGCACAGAAATTGATAACATTAAACTTACTCAGCGTATCTTTCTCTCAATTATCTCGATCGCATATTATCCTTAGGGGTAATTTCTCAGCCTCTTACGGCTGGTCGTGCAAATTATCCGTTTAGGTCTCCCAAGAACATAATTTTTCCTTACAATTTCTCTTCCAAACACTATCCATCAATCAGATCAATTTATCTCAGTTCAGAACTCCCGTGTCGTTTCAATTTATCGACAACCTTCGATAATTATACACGTCCTTCATTTGTGGCTCCTCAACTTAGTACTGCTAAGTGTTCCATTTCAACCAAACGGTGCTTTATATATATTTCTCCACATGAGAAATAGTTCCTCTATGAATCAAAATTCCTATTTTCCTCGATTCTTGGAATAGATTTAATCTTGTCCCTCTTAGGTGATCTACTTTCCATACTACTAAAGGCAAGGTTTGAAACAACTAAATCGCAGCCATTTGCTAACAATTCCTAGGGTGTGTAATATTAAATACACTAAACTAAGAGCCAAATTGATAACAATAATTAAATTCCTCTCAAAGCGATATTTAGAAAACTATGGTCCCACATTTTCCTAGGTAACTTTACGGCACTTATTTATACCAAGGATTACTTCATTCCCAGTTAGGAGCTACTTCAACCTAGGAGCATTATTACTGTTTCACCACAACTCCTGAACTTCCCGAGTGCTCTCATCTCTTCTTGGTAACCTTAACTTCACGAATTTCTATCATGGATGTAATTATCATAGAAGAATCCTTTACAAATCTCTGTCAACAGCTTGCCCAACATTGTTTCGTCACTCGAGATTACTTTTCCTTCTTTCGATTCTCTTTTGATTATCGACTACCATATTCCATATAGCAATTAACCTACTTAGGTTATCTTCCAATCCTTCAACCTTTCCATAATGATTTAGGGAGCCTGCCACGATGCTCTGGTCCCTTGGAACTTGGACTCTAAACCATACATAACATCCTCAGTGTCGCCCAAACTTTGGCACCTGACCGTCTCCACAGTTCACTGTGTTGCTCCGACTCGTAGGTATCTCACCCCAAACCGTGAGCCAACCGCCAGTCTTCTGCCTTGGTCCCTAGGCTCAGATCCATCGTTACAGACCAACACTAATGGTGTTATCGTTATGCTAGAATTCCTCATTCCATCTCTGAGAGCTACAGTGGTTCTTATTGGTACTAATCCAATTCCCTGATCTTTTGGATTCCTAATGTTCTTTTCCAGAGTATCACTCAATCGTATCGAGCACCCTTATCCTAACCATTCCTAAGACTTCGAATTTCTTTCCCACAATTTAATCTCTTTTACTTTCCAAATTTGTTACGCATGTGACGGAACCTCACGCTCCTATTGCTGCTCTTGCAGACGTTCATAATTTATCAAACACTCCAGCATCAATTGTATTTCCAGTTTATCATTTTCTAAATTTATACTAGATAGTTCAACCATATTTTCGTCACGGCCGTATGCTTAATCTATTACAAGATTTATTCCTCGATTGACTTTCAACTAACACTCACTATACAGGTTAATATGTCAATCATTCCTATTGCTTTGAATCTATTAGGACCAACTTCAATTTTGCTAAGACCTAATCAAATCCCAAGATATCTTTACGAGCTTAATCAAGCTTTAGCAAGCCTATCTCATTGCTCGGTGCCTTAAAACTCAACCAAGACTTTTGTGACTACCCCTCAGTCCTTAATAATTATCATTATGCTAACTATCTTCTTTTGAGTTTTGAATCTTCTTAAATCGGTTAGGGTCATTTCAAGCTTAAAATAACTTCGTCTCCATAAGTTGAAATATCTTTTTATCTCCAAGTGTATACAATACGCGTAAATCTTCCTTAGAAACATCATAGTTAAACTCATAATTCTCTTATCCCAAATTTTTTTTTTATCTCCAAGATTCATCACGAATCTCTAATCTATCGTTGATCCGTACAATCTCAAGATCATCAAGTAAGGTTTCATTTTGCAAATTCTCTATAAACCAAAAGATTCTCTCAAATTTCCAATTTAACTGAAAAGTTCTAATCTTTAAAACAAGCGGTTCTTGCGTTTGATATCCAAATAATTTTTCGGTCGCACCTTGACCCTAACTATAGCTAATTAACAGTCGATCCCTCTTTGTCTTGTGGTGACCATATGTAAGGGAAATAAGTTTAGATCGTATTCCAAAATTTTACTTTGAAAGAGAAATTCTTATTGCCACCCAAAATCCGTTACCTAAATCTCCAGTTGCCACCAAGAAAACTTCCAAAAACTCCGAAACAGGAATTTGATCCTCAGTCAATTCTGATTTGTTTTCCTTGTCAGATCCTAAACCTATATCACTGATATAGCTCTTTCTTCTATAATCTCCCAAAATTTTCACAAGACTCAAATCTACACCTTAACTCTCTTTGCCCTTGAATAACATATGAAACCATACACATATGACTCGTTCCTATGAGTCGTTTTCTTAAGGTAATATTTCCTCTGTCATCAATTCTGGTTTCTCTATCTCAATATCCCCATCAATAATTTCGGATTCCTAAAATCCTCAAATTCTATTTTCAAAAGCTTTTATTGAATCTTCCTGGGTTTCTTATCGGGTCGTTCCTTAGGATTCTCGATCTATACCAAGTCATTCTTTCCCTTGAATCCTTATACCATTCGATCAAAACCTAACTTACAATTAGGTTATGTTATATCAAACTAATCGTTCACAACTTGTTTCTTCTTAATAACCACCAGTTATCCCAACATTTAGTGAGATTGATTTTAACTAATGATCTCCATTCTACGGTTTCCGATTCTTACGAATCCTCAGTTATGGTTTGTCGAACCACCCTTACATTCGACCCACATTGTTCGATGCTAACTCCCAATCCAACATTTCATCTTTCAGCAAGAATCTAGTATTCTTCAATTATAATTTCAAAGACTTCAACCAACAAACCCCCAAATCTCCAAGCAGGGATTTTGTCTTTATGACCTATCGGCTCCCTTCCCCTAAGTCTCCGTTCGAGATTTTCACTAGTTAGCCCTAACTGAATCCGTTCTTCTTAAGTCCTCAATTTGGATATCTAACTTAACCTTAAGATTCTCAAGTCGTTTTTCCTTCCCTCGCCCTTAACAGGTTCTCCTAATAATCTCCATCGTTTCACTTATCTTTGTCAAGGCATGACACCACCATTATTTAACATGTCCCAAACGGGAGGGTACTAAGACGATTCACTAAGATTCTTCCGAAAGAGATTTTATACTATACTTCAAGTTGTACCAGAATCACTAAAGTATTTATTCCTCAAAGGTTTCGGGTCATATATCTCTTTTATTTCAACGACCCTCTTCACTAGCTTCCTAATTTCCAAAAGATGTGAATAGAACTTGTTCGTCTTCCCTTGACGCTGAAAGTATATTCAAATTGAAAACCTCAAATTTCACCTTTCTAGAGTCTCCATACCATTTCGACTATGTTCCGAATGTCTCCTAGAATCCATAATCCCATTCTAAGTTCTCATTCAATAGTTCTAATCATGCTAAATTCAACAACCTAACCAAATCGTCCTAGGGTTTTAACCTAGGGCTCTGATACCAATTGTAACACCCCGTCTCGCCAGGCGTGTCACTATAAGGGTATTCCCGAGATTTCTTTTTTTTTTGTCTTTAAGTTACACACGCGCGGTATTTCAAGAACAATCTTCACATGCAGAAACAAAACCCCGCGAACCCCAGTCTTGCCCGTTTAATCATCAAGATCAATAATCTTAAACTAAACGAGTCTTAATACAACGCAGCGGATACACTAATACCAAAACACCATTGTATTTCCATAGCAAAATTACTTAATACAGATCAAATGATAAAAATCGCTATTATACAACTGTTCATTTACAACCTGAAATACATACTAAAGCCTCCAAATGTTACAACGACTAACAAACTAAGCATCATTGGCCCTCAACCGGCCACATCCTTGCCTTCGCAGCAGTCCCTGGCTGGAACATTAAACGTTCCAGGGGCATAACCCAGATTAGATGATAAACATCTAAGTGAAGGTATGAAACAGTTATACAATGCATGAAAGACATACGAACATGAGATACTGTACGACAACATGCAAGACACGTCTAACTCGAGATATCACCTTGACATACTTAATCCCTCGAATGTCCCACTGTGGCACACGTTCACCTGGTCCAACGTTAATCCCTCGGGTGCACCGTCGTGACACCCGTTCACCTGGTTTAACATTATTCCCTCGAGTGCCCCCAGTGTGACACCCGTTCACCTGGATTAACATTGTCCCAATCTCAAGCAGACCCCATCCCGCCCCATACGGACCCAACGATGCAATTAAACTTGACCCCAAATGATATGAAAATTTACACGCCATGCACCAACATCTTAAAATAAAACAGTTAATGCAATGAAGCAAATATCGACACAATGATCATAAGTAAAAGCCTTGTAAAACAATTTATGTCTAGGAGGGTATAATCGCTCACTAGAACTTACCACAATCACCTAAAACACTTCTAAGACAAGGAAAAGTTGGAATCAAACCACTCACCTCGAACGTAATCAGATCGCCTCGTTCCTTGTGCAACACCTCGATTTGCGCGTCAAATCCCAAATACTTGAACTTGTGCTCAACCTCCAGCCAAGATACTTCCTAAATATCATATTTAATTGAGGAAGCATTAAAATCCATTTCCCTCAATTTTTCCTTAATTTTCTCTATTTTCTCCCAATTTTCCCAATTTTCTCCTTGATAATTCCAAAATAATTATTTCCTTAGTTATTTTCCAAAATATTTCAACACAGTAATTCCTAAAATAAATTAACAAAAATACTGAAAGAAAAATACCAAAATGCCCCTATCACACGCGCCTGGCGCGTGTCTGCGCGTGGAAGCTGGCGCGTGCAGCCACGCGCGTCGTCTTCTTCCTCAAGACCGGTCACCGGCGGTTGCTCCGATGGCTGCAAAACCGGTACCCCCTTGAAGCCCTTGGAGAATCGATCAAGATGGTACCATTTTTAGGCCGAAAGGCCACCGGAAAGTGGCCCAAACGGCCAGTTGCAGGTCGGCGGTGGCGGACCGCCTCCAACCCTCGGCCAAGTTCGAACACCCCTCAAACATACACCAAAATGCTTCAAATCGATCCCAAAGTGATCCTTGATTCCTTGCGACCAAAAGCCCTTTAATCACTCGCCCAGAAACATTCAAAATCTTGGTCGATTTATGCTTTTAAAAGCTCGAACTCGCGGCCTCCTTTTATACCCGAAAATCAGCTAAAATCCGGCCAATCACCGATCAACCCTTGCTCCCCAAGACTCCTATGGCCGTATACGACCTCCCCCAAGCAAGCCTCGGCCGTCCAATCTCCAGATTTGGCCTCCATGTGCAAGGATTTGCGGCGGCCGATTTGCAGGTGCCGTGTTCACACTATGCAATTTTTCCATTTTTGCACTTTGACCCCCATAATTTCTCTAATCTCATTTTTCTTCTTTCCATGATACCCCTGATAAATCCAACTACACCATTAAGGCCCTCAAGATTAGCACTCTTCATTTGGTCCTTGAAACTTCTGAAAAATTACTGTCTTGACCTTTCTCGAGCAAATTTAGAAAACTGCACTTAGGCCCAACTGGTCAAATAGTCCTTAAATCCATTTGATTCAACCCGAAATCGCTTAAGGGTTGTTCTACACATTATATATTAGTCCTTGACACGTTCCGTTGATCTTCTGGATGTTTCCTACGTCGATTCGATTTTCTCAGCCCGGTCGACAGCTGTACCGAAAACTGTTCCCGATCCCACTTCTTTCATCACTAAAAATCATAATTCGAATCACTTGTCGATACTGTACAATTTTCTTTAGCTATCTAAGGTCCGGGTTACTCCCTCTGACTGATTTAATCATCTAAGACTACGTTAGTGTGTCATATAGCCTTATTCTTTCGATAATTCCAGTTATACCCTTCATTAAATATCATTTATTTTCTTAATAATTTTCCGGGTATTACATTCTCCCCCCCTAAATAAATTTCGTCCTCGAAATTTGGTCCGTGATCATCGTATTTACTGCTATTGTTAATAACTCCCAATTGAAATAGCATAGATACCACGCCTAGTCCTTAGTAATCACTCAAAATTTATATCTTAACACGGTCTATGCTTACCAAGCATCTTACTCATCTTTCAGAATATCCCGTTGTAGCTCTATATCAGCGGCTACACGAATCCCAAAATTATTTATAAAACCCAATATCTCCTCTAATTGAATCCTCAAAACTTATTTTATTTGACTAATACTTCTCCCAACCCAATCTTATACCAGGCATATGCCATGTTCACACAGAAATTGATAACATTGAATTACCTCAGCTGTCATGACTGCACAGAAATTAATAACATTGAATTACCTCAGCTGTCATGACTGCACAGAAATTGATAACATTAAACTTACTCAGCGTATCTTTCTCTCAATTATCTCGATCGCATATTATCCTTAGGGGTAATTTCTCAGCCTCTTACGGCTGGTCGTGCAAATTATCCGTTTAGGTCTCCCAAGAACATAATTTTTCCTTACAATTTCTCTTCCAAACACTATCCATCAATCAGATCAATTTATCTCAGTTCAGAACTCCCGTGTCGTTTCAATTTATCGACAACCTTCGATAATTATACACGTCCTTCATTTGTGGCTCCTCAACTTAGTACTGCTAAGTGTTCCATTTCAACCAAACGGTGCTTTATATATATTTCTCCACATGAGAAATAGTTCCTCTATGAATCAAAATTCCTATTTTCCTCGATTCTTGGAATAGATTTAATCTTGTCCCTCTTAGGTGATCTACTTTCCATACTACTAAAGGCAAGGTTTGAAACAACTAAATCGCAGCCATTTGCTAACAATTCCTAGGGTGTGTAATATTAAATACACTAAACTAAGAGCCAAATTGATAACAATAATTAAATTCCTCTCAAAGCGATATTTAGAAAACTATGGTCCCACATTTTCCTAGGTAACTTTACGGCACTTATTTATACCAAGGATTACTTCATTCCCAGTTAGGAGCTACTTCAACCTAGGAGCATTATTACTGTTTCACCACAACTCCTGAACTTCCCGAGTGCTCTCATCTCTTCTTGGTAACCTTAACTTCACGAATTTCTATCATGGATGTAATTATCATAGAAGAATCCTTTACAAATCTCTGTCAACAGCTTGCCCAACATTGTTTCGTCACTCGAGATTACTTTTCCTTCTTTCGATTCTCTTTTGATTATCGACTACCATATTCCATATAGCAATTAACCTACTTAGGTTATCTTCCAATCCTTCAACCTTTCCATAATGATTTAGGGAGCCTGCCACGATGCTCTGGTCCCTTGGAACTTGGACTCTAAACCATACATAACATCCTCAGTGTCGCCCAAACTTTGGCACCTGACCGTCTCCACAGTTCACTGTGTTGCTCCGACTCGTAGGTATCTCACCCCAAACCGTGAGCCAACCGCCAGTCTTCTGCCTTGGTCCCTAGGCTCAGATCCATCGTTACAGACCAACACTAATGGTGTTATCGTTATGCTAGAATTCCTCATTCCATCTCTGAGAGCTACAGTGGTTCTTATTGGTACTAATCCAATTCCCTGATCTTTTGGATTCCTAATGTTCTTTTCCAGAGTATCACTCAATCGTATCGAGCACCCTTATCCTAACCATTCCTAAGACTTCGAATTTCTTTCCCACAATTTAATCTCTTTTACTTTCCAAATTTGTTACGCATGTGACGGAACCTCACGCTCCTATTGCTGCTCTTGCAGACGTTCATAATTTATCAAACACTCCAGCATCAATTGTATTTCCAGTTTATCATTTTCTAAATTTATACTAGATAGTTCAACCATATTTTCGTCACGGCCGTATGCTTAATCTATTACAAGATTTATTCCTCGATTGACTTTCAACTAACACTCACTATACAGGTTAATATGTCAATCATTCCTATTGCTTTGAATCTATTAGGACCAACTTCAATTTTGCTAAGACCTAATCAAATCCCAAGATATCTTTACGAGCTTAATCAAGCTTTAGCAAGCCTATCTCATTGCTCGGTGCCTTAAAACTCAACCAAGACTTTTGTGACTACCCCTCAGTCCTTAATAATTATCATTATGCTAACTATCTTCTTTTGAGTTTTGAATCTTCTTAAATCGGTTAGGGTCATTTCAAGCTTAAAATAACTTCGTCTCCATAAGTTGAAATATCTTTTTATCTCCAAGTGTATACAATACGCGTAAATCTTCCTTAGAAACATCATAGTTAAACTCATAATTCTCTTATCCCAAATTTTTTTTTTATCTCCAAGATTCATCACGAATCTCTAATCTATCGTTGATCCGTACAATCTCAAGATCATCAAGTAAGGTTTCATTTTGCAAATTCTCTATAAACCAAAAGATTCTCTCAAATTTCCAATTTAACTGAAAAGTTCTAATCTTTAAAACAAGCGGTTCTTGCGTTTGATATCCAAATAATTTTTCGGTCGCACCTTGACCCTAACTATAGCTAATTAACAGTCGATCCCTCTTTGTCTTGTGGTGACCATATGTAAGGGAAATAAGTTTAGATCGTATTCCAAAATTTTACTTTGAAAGAGAAATTCTTATTGCCACCCAAAATCCGTTACCTAAATCTCCAGTTGCCACCAAGAAAACTTCCAAAAACTCCGAAACAGGAATTTGATCCTCAGTCAATTCTGATTTGTTTTCCTTGTCAGATCCTAAACCTATATCACTGATATAGCTCTTTCTTCTATAATCTCCCAAAATTTTCACAAGACTCAAATCTACACCTTAACTCTCTTTGCCCTTGAATAACATATGAAACCATACACATATGACTCGTTCCTATGAGTCGTTTTCTTAAGGTAATATTTCCTCTGTCATCAATTCTGGTTTCTCTATCTCAATATCCCCATCAATAATTTCGGATTCCTAAAATCCTCAAATTCTATTTTCAAAAGCTTTTATTGAATCTTCCTGGGTTTCTTATCGGGTCGTTCCTTAGGATTCTCGATCTATACCAAGTCATTCTTTCCCTTGAATCCTTATACCATTCGATCAAAACCTAACTTACAATTAGGTTATGTTATATCAAACTAATCGTTCACAACTTGTTTCTTCTTAATAACCACCAGTTATCCCAACATTTAGTGAGATTGATTTTAACTAATGATCTCCATTCTACGGTTTCCGATTCTTACGAATCCTCAGTTATGGTTTGTCGAACCACCCTTACATTCGACCCACATTGTTCGATGCTAACTCCCAATCCAACATTTCATCTTTCAGCAAGAATCTAGTATTCTTCAATTATAATTTCAAAGACTTCAACCAACAAACCCCCAAATCTCCAAGCAGGGATTTTGTCTTTATGACCTATCGGCTCCCTTCCCCTAAGTCTCCGTTCGAGATTTTCACTAGTTAGCCCTAACTGAATCCGTTCTTCTTAAGTCCTCAATTTGGATATCTAACTTAACCTTAAGATTCTCAAGTCGTTTTTCCTTCCCTCGCCCTTAACAGGTTCTCCTAATAATCTCCATCGTTTCACTTATCTTTGTCAAGGCATGACACCACCATTATTTAACATGTCCCAAACGGGAGGGTACTAAGACGATTCACTAAGATTCTTCCGAAAGAGATTTTATACTATACTTCAAGTTGTACCAGAATCACTAAAGTATTTATTCCTCAAAGGTTTCGGGTCATATATCTCTTTTATTTCAACGACCCTCTTCACTAGCTTCCTAATTTCCAAAAGATGTGAATAGAACTTGTTCGTCTTCCCTTGACGCTGAAAGTATATTCAAATTGAAAACCTCAAATTTCACCTTTCTAGAGTCTCCATACCATTTCGACTATGTTCCGAATGTCTCCTAGAATCCATAATCCCATTCTAAGTTCTCATTCAATAGTTCTAATCATGCTAAATTCAACAACCTAACCAAATCGTCCTAGGGTTTTAACCTAGGGCTCTGATACCAATTGTAACACCCCGTCTCGCCAGGCGTGTCACTATAAGGGTATTCCCGAGATTTCTTTTTTTTTTGTCTTTAAGTTACACACGCGCGGTATTTCAAGAACAATCTTCACATGCAGAAACAAAACCCCGCGAACCCCAGTCTTGCCCGTTTAATCATCAAGATCAATAATCTTAAACTAAACGAGTCTTAATACAACGCAGCGGATACACTAATACCAAAACACCATTGTATTTCCATAGCAAAATTACTTAATACAGATCAAATGATAAAAATCGCTATTATACAACTGTTCATTTACAACCTGAAATACATACTAAAGCCTCCAAATGTTACAACGACTAACAAACTAAGCATCATTGGCCCTCAACCGGCCACATCCTTGCCTTCGCAGCAGTCCCTGGCTGGAACATTAAACGTTCCAGGGGCATAACCCAGATTAGATGATAAACATCTAAGTGAAGGTATGAAACAGTTATACAATGCATGAAAGACATACGAACATGAGATACTGTACGACAACATGCAAGACACGTCTAACTCGAGATATCACCTTGACATACTTAATCCCTCGAATGTCCCACTGTGGCACACGTTCACCTGGTCCAACGTTAATCCCTCGGGTGCACCGTCGTGACACCCGTTCACCTGGTTTAACATTATTCCCTCGAGTGCCCCCAGTGTGACACCCGTTCACCTGGATTAACATTGTCCCAATCTCAAGCAGACCCCATCCCGCCCCATACGGACCCAACGATGCAATTAAACTTGACCCCAAATGATATGAAAATTTACACGCCATGCACCAACATCTTAAAATAAAACAGTTAATGCAATGAAGCAAATATCGACACAATGATCATAAGTAAAAGCCTTGTAAAACAATTTATGTCTAGGAGGGTATAATCGCTCACTAGAACTTACCACAATCACCTAAAACACTTCTAAGACAAGGAAAAGTTGGAATCAAACCACTCACCTCGAACGTAATCAGATCGCCTCGTTCCTTGTGCAACACCTCGATTTGCGCGTCAAATCCCAAATACTTGAACTTGTGCTCAACCTCCAGCCAAGATACTTCCTAAATATCATATTTAATTGAGGAAGCATTAAAATCCATTTCCCTCAATTTTTCCTTAATTTTCTCTATTTTCTCCCAATTTTCCCAATTTTCTCCTTGATAATTCCAAAATAATTATTTCCTTAGTTATTTTCCAAAATATTTCAACACAGTAATTCCTAAAATAAATTAACAAAAATACTGAAAGAAAAATACCAAAATGCCCCTATCACACGCGCCTGGCGCGTGTCTGCGCGTGGAAGCTGGCGCGTGCAGCCACGCGCGTCGTCTTCTTCCTCAAGACCGGTCACCGGCGGTTGCTCCGATGGCTGCAAAACCGGTACCCCCTTGAAGCCCTTGGAGAATCGATCAAGATGGTACCATTTTTAGGCCGAAAGGCCACCGGAAAGTGGCCCAAACGGCCAGTTGCAGGTCGGCGGTGGCGGACCGCCTCCAACCCTCGGCCAAGTTCGAACACCCCTCAAACATACACCAAAATGCTTCAAATCGATCCCAAAGTGATCCTTGATTCCTTGCGACCAAAAGCCCTTTAATCACTCGCCCAGAAACATTCAAAATCTTGGTCGATTTATGCTTTTAAAAGCTCGAACTCGCGGCCTCCTTTTATACCCGAAAATCAGCTAAAATCCGGCCAATCACCGATCAACCCTTGCTCCCCAAGACTCCTATGGCCGTATACGACCTCCCCCAAGCAAGCCTCGGCCGTCCAATCTCCAGATTTGGCCTCCATGTGCAAGGATTTGCGGCGGCCGATTTGCAGGTGCCGTGTTCACACTATGCAATTTTTCCATTTTTGCACTTTGACCCCCATAATTTCTCTAATCTCATTTTTCTTCTTTCCATGATACCCCTGATAAATCCAACTACACCATTAAGGCCCTCAAGATTAGCACTCTTCATTTGGTCCTTGAAACTTCTGAAAAATTACTGTCTTGACCTTTCTCGAGCAAATTTAGAAAACTGCACTTAGGCCCAACTGGTCAAATAGTCCTTAAATCCATTTGATTCAACCCGAAATCGCTTAAGGGTTGTTCTACACATTATATATTAGTCCTTGACACGTTCCGTTGATCTTCTGGATGTTTCCTACGTCGATTCGATTTTCTCAGCCCGGTCGACAGCTGTACCGAAAACTGTTCCCGATCCCACTTCTTTCATCACTAAAAATCATAATTCGAATCACTTGTCGATACTGTACAATTTTCTTTAGCTATCTAAGGTCCGGGTTACTCCCTCTGACTGATTTAATCATCTAAGACTACGTTAGTGTGTCATATAGCCTTATTCTTTCGATAATTCCAGTTATACCCTTCATTAAATATCATTTATTTTCTTAATAATTTTCCGGGTATTACATCATGAAACACTTTTTTGGCTTTCAATTTGCGTCCTAGTCAGGAACTATCCCATCACATTAATAGTATATCACATAAGATGTTTATCCCATCAAATATTGACGAGAGCAACGGATCTTATTCCCAACATATGTCTCCATATGCTAGCAATACGAAACCACATAGATGAAGGTTCCCACCTCCCAATTAAATGGCTCGACTCTTTAGCAAATCTCGAACACCAATACACAAAACAACGCGTTGGTTCAAGTTTAAGAATCAACACACAATCGCAACCTGATGACTTGACCACTATCCATCATACCATGTGGTCAGTCATCAGCGTCACATTTGGTCGATCGTTCCCCAATGACCACCCACAAGTCTACTAATAACATATCATGTCATATAGCACGTAACACACCATCTTCCCATCAGTATCCCCATACTGAACGAGGTCGTAACCCCAGTGCTAGTCCATGTTCAATTAATTGGAGTCCCATTTCAAAGAATCTAAAGACTAGGTATCATTTAAAAATTTATGTTACCAGAGAATCATGTCAAATAGTCTCAATATCTTGAGAATAAGATTCTTACACAAAAGATTTAAAAACTCATTCATATAAATAATTGGAGAAAATATGAATGAAGAAAACTTTATATTTTATAGATTTATACAAAAATACAATTAATGCATTAAAAAAAATTCGCTAGATGTCATCCAAATCTAACATTATGGTACACAACACTAATAATTCTTAGTTTTTTGTTTCTGAATCCAAGTTTGCTTGTTTACTAAGATTTTTGTCCTTTTCAAGCATCCACTGTCTTGAAAAAAAAAATGCACAAATAAAAAATTGTAACAGGGTAAAAGTTCTTAAAGTAGTCATCATTTACTATAAGATTGCACACATTTATTATAGAAAATATATAATTAGTACACATATTTTCTATGTAAGCAATCAAACACTTTTAATTTTTCTATAAAAAAATATGTATAGTACAACTATTTAAAATTTCTTTCCATAGAATTCATTTTCTAAGAGGGTGGGATGATTTTTGTTTTCTAGACAATCATTGCCTAAAATTAAATTTTAAATAATGCAATGAAATACAACCTAATATAATTTTAAATGGTTTGCATTCAATCTCTTGTCTATTTTACTTCTATGGAGCATCTACATTATGCAAGTGTTTTTCATGAATTCTTTCATGGACCTTAGTTGGAGAATGGTTGGCTCTTGGAGGGCCTAGTCATTTGAATAGTGAATTGTGCTCCTTAGCCCTTGCTTGTCGGGACATTCTTTTTGGATTTGATTATCCCCCTTGTCCTTGGGTTAATCTGTCTAAGCCTCGATGTCAACAAATTTTCTCAATTTTCTCTCCCTAATCAAAGCCTCTATTTGGTTTATTAACTCGCGACATTTGTCAGTGGACTGTCTATAAGTATCATGGAATTGACAAAAAAAAACATCCATTTTTCTCTAGAGAGATTTGTTAGTTATCTTAGGATTTTGATAAGACATGATCATTTCATAGTTGCCAAAATAGTATATCTTGACTTTGTCATATGATTATTTAATTATTGTTCTAAAAATAATAGTTAAGTAATAATAAATATATATTATTTTTAAATAAAATATATTTGTTATATTTTATCTTTAATATTTAAACAATTTAATTAATTAATTAATATTTTTATAATGACAGCTTGTATTTCATTTCGTATAATTTTCAAAGTAAGCTGCACGGGTACTAAAATTAGTGCGACTTTAATTTCTTTTAAATCTTTATTAATTATTGACTCACAATGTAATGAATATGATATATTATTTTTTTTGAGGTACCGAAAGAGAAGTGATGATGCCTAGAAACATCACCAAATACATTCAAGTATGAATGCTCTTGTAAAGGTCAGATTCTGTACGTCTTCTCGTATGGTATGAAGTTAGCATTAGAGATTAAATAAAATAAATAATATTAAGTTTCTAAATGATAGATATATTTATTTATGGACACCTTATTTTTTATAAGTCAAGTGTATAATGACTTGATGAGATTTTTTTACGACATCTTCAATCAAGATCTTTAAACTTTTAATATCTTTTAGTTAAGAGATTTTTTACCAATTAATAGAGAATCTAACAAAATACGTGTCATGATTTATTTAACGGTGTACATATTAGACTTTAACTAGTGAGATAGGTAACAATTCGTGATGGACTCTTGTTGAAAAGAATCTTAAGAATAAATTTATGAATAAACATAATTTCATAAATATTATGAAATTAAGCATATATTAATTACAACATGAGTAAATGACAAGCCTACAAAGAGAACAGCTTTCAAGGATTTGCTTAACAGTACATGAATTATTATGCCCAATAAGAATGAAAGAACCAACATATATCAAAAAAAAAAAGGAACCAATGGACGCAACCTTACATACATATATAGATACGTATATATGTATGAGATCAAACATATAATATTGGTAGCCGATGAGCAAAGAATTGAGTTGAGGTGGCGGAGTTAATGCTGCGTGCCGGTGACGTATTTGTGGCCCTCGCCGGGGCTGGGACCGGAATCCTTGACTCCGCCGAGTGTTTGGCTGCCGGCGGCAAATGAATGTCCGGTGCCGGGGCTAGGCCCCGAGTCCTTAATCGCACCGAGAGCCAACCCATCGATGGCAATCTCCAGCACGTTCAAAGGGCGGCCGGCTTGGGTCGGACGGGAAACGGAGACGACGAGCAGCAAGGCGATGAAACAGAAGCGGAAGAAAGACGAATTGGCGTTGGCAGCCATTGAATATGTTACGGCCGGAGCAGGAGAGATGGTTAAGGTTTCGTAACTAAAACTCTAGTGATGATGGCTGGGGATACAACGTTGTTGGAAGGAGCACGTATATATATATAGATAGTCACGTCGACGGTGTTCAAAAGACACGTGGGTTTATTTGAGTCATGGATAGATGGTTAGGATTAGGAAGCAACTGGGGAGGTTCTGGGCGGAGACAAGACTGAGGAGAGGGACTTTGGGAGTCTTAATTGTTGAATGGTAAGCTGCAATTTAGAGATATAGGATTTGAATTTTAATCCAAAAACCCGATTCAAACACGAATTTATTACATACTCGAAACCGATATGTTACCTAACACTAGTGTTTATTTATTTTACGTAACACTGGAAACCGATATATGTTACACAAAAGTAAATAATTTTACATAAAATTATTACCCAACATCCAATAAAATGTAACAATTTCGCAATCAAATAGCAAAACCAATTTGAATAATATATGTGTTGCGTTGATTCCAGACCTATGGGCAGCCATCGCCATGGGAAAAAAGGTTGCGATGTGAAGACTTGGGAGTTGGGGGACCAACGACCCTTAAGAGGTTGAATTTGAATTGGACCAAAGCTTTGAAATAGTTTCATATCTTTTGAACGGTCTTAAGTGATTAATCAAATATTACTTAATTATACTTTATATACAGAGAAACCCAAGGTTGTTAGAACATAGGTTTAGACTGAAATATGTCCCTTTTTTTTTAATAAAATTTTTATTGAACGAAAAAAAAGAGGATACAGCAGCCAATATTAGGATATACCCCGAGCAATCATATAAGATAAGAAAAAAAACTATGATAAGGCATTACAATAGAAGATATGACATATTTCAACCTTCACAAACAAACAAATAATCTCGAGTACAAACTCCACGAGCTCAACAATTAAAACAAAAAGAGGTGAGCCTTGCAACAAAAAAAAAAACTTGTCGGAGGTAAGCGCCATATAGTTGCAATTGCTTATATAAGGACAAAGATCATCACATTTACATCTCTCTAGATATTATTAAGTATTTAATGCGAATGTCAACATTTTATGGCGAAAACATTCAATTATTTTTTTAAATAATATCTTAGAGTACAAAACATACTCATATCTCAAACCATCATTTGACGTGAAGATTGACATATATCGATTTTATTAGTTTGAGAGATATAGTCGGATTATTGGAATTGTATGTATTTATATATAAAAATAAAAATTGAAAAGAAAATACAAAATCTCACTGGCTGCGTAAGTTTCTACATGACGTCTGTTTTCATTTTCTAAAATAGTCAGCCGTTGACCAACTAACGTGACAAAGTTGGACTACACAATAATTTTTTTATATGAAAAAATTACTAACGTGACAAAGCTGGAATGCCAAACGATGACGAAGACGAAGATGAAGACGATGATGAATATTTGAACACAGTACTGCTGAACCGCCATGGAAGATTGTTCGTAGACTTAAAGGGTATGCAGTTGGCTTCTTTGGCTGGGACAGACAGGCTTTGAAATTGATCTGCCATGGAGGATTGAAGAGAGGAAATTATAAACTAAGAAACTCTGGAGACGAATGTGGCAATTTGAGGCAGTTTTTCAGCATGTTGTCGCCTATTTCCTCTACACATGTCACAAATTATTACCAAAGCTTGGAAGGGCGTACGTTCTATTTGATGTTAGTCAAAAAGTTGAAACGCTTTATTATAATATTATTTTTTATTTTTTTGTCACGTGAAAAAATTGAAAAATCCCAATCACGAATAGATTTTGGCTTGAACCATCTCACTCTCTTTAAAACCTACACTTCGTTTGCTCTACAACTCTAAGTAAATGAAAAATTTCATTATGATGAACCTTGAGACCATTTAGAAAATTATTTTGTAACTTTCTTTTCATACACTGATTAGGGAATTTAGTTAATTTACACGTCTGGATAAAACTTTAAATTTTGATTGGTAAAATATATAATAAAAATAAAAATATTAACTATTAAATATTAAAATTTTACTAAAAAATACAATAAATTTAAAAACCCACCAATTTTTTCAAATTTTATTCTTTCTTGAAAGTCAATCAAATGCCCCCAAATTCATCAATATGGGTCCTTGCCCTAACTCAAATAATTTTGTATTGCATGGATAGGGAACTTAAATAATATTTTGTAGCATGGATTTGGGGCAAGAGACCCTTTTGTTTGGGTAATCAAATTGTTGTTGGATACAATACCACTCAAATCGAGAGTTTTTGTTGTAGGACTAGGGGCAAGAGCCCTTTTCTCCGTGTACCTTGTAGAGATTAAATAATCTCAAAAAATAAAATCTTTTAAATTCAAATATCATATAATATAACTCAATATTTAAACCCATGTGTTATGTTGTTATTTTCTTATTATTATAAGAAATAACACAATACTATTATTGGCTGATGTTATATAAATTGTCTAATCATTAATAAATAAATAAATAACATTATTCTACACCACTTAGATTAAAAGATTGAATGTGGTAGATAAGTTGTCATTGACTCTTGTAGTTAACAATTGCCTAGATATGGTCAATTTGGTAAATATGTTATCTCTAACCCTTATTATGGTTTTTGACGCAAACTAATATTAGTCGACTTCTTATAGGTTGTTTAATCATTAATTAAAAAAGTAGGTTGAGGGACCACCTCTAATAGATAGGTGACCCTATCACTTGGATCTCGCTTTTCATACCTCTTTATTATGATTCGTGTCACAAACTAATGTTAGTCGATTCTTTATAACTTGTTCACCCTTAACAAAAGAATATTATAATCAAATATTTTCTCTTAATTTAAAAGAGTACTAAGAAGTGAAAATATAATATAATAAGATAATGTTTGTGATATTTTTAATAACACGGGTTTGCGAGTGTCACAAATGAATATTAAAATAGTATTTTCGTTTTGCATTAGAATTGGAATTTTGTACCAAAGCATACACAATAGACAATCAACTAAGTGAATCAACAGACTTGAATTTAACTATAATATGTCATCGCATTTAGAACATAATAGAGATGCCCTCCAAATGCCATATAGATGACTGACCACGAACCCTTACATAAACAAAGGATAAACTACAAAATGTGTCTACGATGCGCATCAAGCACCTATGATGTTGTGGATGGATTCAAGAACTAAGGCAAAGAGAGAAGAGAAGCCCAATGAGTATCACCGGAATAAGCAGCAGCACCGGCCACGACGGCGGTCCGAGAGAGCCCGGGCCCATGGCGAGAGGGAGAAAGATCATAAGGATGAGGACAACAAGGAATGCGGTCAGTGATCCTATGCCCCATCCATATTGTTGCCCCCTACTTGCCATGATCACAAGTGTATCTATCTATCTTCTCTTAGTCTTTGCTTCCACAACAAATGACACATTGTAGGGGCTATGCCCGGACACAGATATATATATACCATTGCATCATGTCTAGTGGGAAGGGATGCATTGATTGACCATGAGATGCTCCAGGGTTTGAATTAATTGTGGCAGCCATGCACACATTGTTGAAGAAATGTGATTAGTCATGACTATTGATCAAAGAGATATAACTTTTGATTTAAATTACGAGGGTCGGCACTATCATTTGAAAAGGATATGTTCTTTGTTTTTAAGTAAAAGTATAAAATGTTTTGGTTATTTCTTTTTCTTAGATTAATAAAGATACGACTCCTGTTAACTTTTGTAATTTTGTATGTAAGTTATTTATATGTTGGATTTTTAGTAGGTATTATGTGTTATAACAGGTTAAATATTAACCTATTTTTGTATGTTGACAGGTTAAATGTGTGATATGTTAATATATTAATCTATTTCTTTGTGTGTTAATAGATTTTTGTATGTTAAATATTAATCTGGTTTTGTGTGTTGACAGATTTTCTTGTTAATGTGTCGAGATCAGATTGATCTATTTAATAAATGATTTAATGTGTTATATTGTTATTGACACTACCTAGTTAACTCATTTAATTAAGCATATTAAACGTGTAGTATCATGTCACTCGTTTAATAAGTTCAAGTTTGATTTAAGAGATTTGATATAATTAATTAAATGACACATATTTAAATTTGTCATATACATATTATACATGTGTCTCGAGACACACGACACGATTATGATCTATCAATCCAAATTCCCATCCTGACTTCTAACCCTTCAAGTATTTAAATTCAATGAAGAAACAATAGAACTAGTTATAATTAATTTAATTGTTAATTAAATATAAAATCTCCACAAGTCTCGTAGTCAATTTTAAGTTTAAGATTTAGGGTTTTCAAAATTTTAATTAAATGACAAAACGTTAAATCTTGTCCTCCCATATGATTTTGGTTCAGATTCAATTTTATAAATACAAAATGAATAATACTAAATATTTTCCCTGAGCAACAATAAATACACATACTTTATTTGAGATAATGTGTATCTTGTTAGTGGGTGTCGCTTTTCCTATCTTTACTATGCTTTTGTGCCCCAAGTTTGTGTTAATTGGTCATTTATAAGGTGTTCCCGCTATTAGTGATAATCATGTATTAAAAAATTATATATATATATATTAATATAATATAAAATATAACATATTAATACACATACGTCACAATTGAGTATTAAAATAACATTGTGATAAGGAGAACGCCCTCGGTCCCATAATTACGCCAATACCCCAGGCAGATATCCAATGGCGACCAAGACATATGTGTCCTAATAGGGAGTTTTCACCCGCAATCATCTTGTTTAAATCTAGAAAACACGTGGTAGATAAGTATCGTCACATCAATCGGATAAGCACTCAGTAAGGAAATCTCTGAGGCCGTGGGAACATACTAACTCGCCGAAGATCACGGAGGCAACAGCTATCCCGAACCCCTCGGAGACTGATGCTATTATAAAATCCTTATCAGGAGGGTTCCGAGAAAGGCAGAGGGGAGATCCCGAAGATCTCTCCATGATCCCTATCCCGAGAAAAGGTTAAAAGGGGAAGACAAGGTAAGAGAAAATGGGGGTCTGCTTCTTCCTTCTTTTTTTCGGCATATAATCTAAGTAAACATACTGAATTCGAGGAGATGAGAGATCTGACTTGATCGTCGGAGATTGACCGGGGGAGCAAGTCCCCACCATTTTTGCAGGTACTTGGTTCGGGACAGAAGAATGTGATCGGCTTGGTTCGGGACAGAAGAAGGTGATCGGATTGGTTCGAGATAGAAGAAGGTGATCGGCTCTACATCATCAATTGGCGCCCACCGTGGGGCTAGACATTCTTCTCTTCTGTCTCTCCAGTGTAGCAGGTGGAGACAATCTTGCCCTTTTTTGCCTTGAATGGCAACCAGAAGACAGCCATCTCGGGCCGCGGGGGGTAACCCTGTTCCAGAGCCAAGTCAGCAGAACCCTCCCCAAAGCCCCTCGGGGAGGGCTCAGAGTCCAGAGGGCCCTCCGCCTCCGCCTGATCGGATAGCACTCCTAGAGGGTCAAGTGCAACGATTGACGGAGCTACTCATGGGCTTTCTGGATCGCCAGCATCAGCAAGCCCAGCATTCTCGGGCGGAAGAAAGGTATGACCCCCCGAGAGAGGAGAAGTCCTATCGGCGAAATGAGAATCCTCGGAGGCCAGGACAAGATGATGGCCATGGCGAGGCAGACGAGTCTTTTGACTTGTCGTTTGTGCAGCAGCGGTAGGAAAGAAGATTGTGACAGCTAGAGGAGGAGATGACCGCCCTAAAGCCGAAGGCTGGAGAGGTTCAGGGAGCAAGGATAAATCATCCCCTTAGCCCGGAGATCATGGCGGCCATACCACCGGAGCGTCTCCGCATCCCAGCCATTAAGCCCTATGCGGGGACCTCTGACCTGATGGATCACCTTGATCTCTTTACCTCTCACATGATGATACAGGATGCCTCAGACGCAATGTGGTGTAGGGTTTTCTTGTCCACCCTGGAGGGGCATGCATGGGCGTGGTATTCAAATCTGGCCCATCATTCCATCCGTAAGCTTTGCGCAACTCCGAGGCAACTTTTTGGCGCATTTTGCACCTCTCCGGAGACATCGAAGGTCTACCATAGCCTTAGTAAGTATAAAGCAGAACCAAGGAGAGCCCTTGAAGGATTTCGTCTCACGATTTAATATGGAGGCCTTGAGCATAGAGAACTTTGACCATAGCGTAGCTATGGTGGCGTTCCAGAACACCCTGAGGCCTGGCCCTTTCGCCCAGTCATTAGCCAAAATGCCCCCGAGTACGTTCACGGACATATTAGGCCGAGCCACGAAGTACATAAATGTCGAAGAGGTCATGCAGGCTAAGAGGGCAGAGCATGTGGAGAAGAAGGATAAAAAGAAGCATCCGGAGGAAAGGAAGAATGACGATCGAAGGGAAAAGCATCATCCTCGGTGGTATTCGGGTGGTTTTACTCCTCTAAATGCCCCGAGGGCAGAGATCCTTGCTATTATTCAGGGTAAAGACTACTTGAAAAAGCCTCGATCGATTAAGACGTCGTCCGACAAAAGGAACCGAAGTAAATACTGTCGTTTTCATCGGGATCTTGGTCATGATACGGAGGAATGTCACCAATTAAAGGAGGAGATTCAGGAGCTCATCAATCGGGGTTTCCTGAAGAGCTACGTGGCCAAAGCAGGTGATTCTCGGGGAAGGAAGGACCAACGGTCGCGATCGAGGAGCCCCCCCAAGAGGGACCGCACGGAGGATCGAAATCGGACTCAGCGGGAGAGATTGCATCGAGGGGAAGATAATCATCCTCAGCCTCCGGTATTCCACACACTCGCAGCAAGGGAGGTCCCGATCATGAAGGGTGAAAGAGATGGTGCCGTCCGGCTGAAAAGATCGAGGAGTGTGGATCCAATTTCTTTTTCAGATGGCGACCTCCCGGGATACTCGAATCGAAATGATCCGCTGGTGATAACAGTCGAGATCGAGAAATGGGAGCTTCGGCGGATCCTCGCGGATCCAGGGAGCTCTTCGGAAATCTTGTATCGGCAGGCCTTTTTAGGCATGGGTATGAAATGACACAGTTGATGACAGCGAAGGTCCCTTTGGTGGGATTTGATGGTGAAGCCGTATACTTAGAAGGGATCATTCAGCTCCCATTGACGGTAGGGAGAGGCTCTCGAACTTCTCGAGTTATGCTAGACATCCTGGTGGCAGACGTGCCTTCGGCTTACAACATGATTCTAGGAAGATCTGGTCTCAATGCCCTTCGGGCCATCCCAAGCACATATCATATGATGGTGAAGTTTCCCACAGATAGGGGGACGGGCGAATTGCAGGGAGATTTGCGCTTAGCTCGCGAATGTTATATGGCCTCCATAGGCATCGCAAAGGATAGGGAAGCAGGGTCGCAAAGGGACGTTCCGGGCCCCCAAGCGAACCCCCCGAAGGAGGTCAGTTTCCTACTAGAAGGACCTGAAGATCCCAAAACCGCAGAGCCAGTGGATAAATTGGAAGAAGATTGCCCAAACCGATGCGTAAGAGTGAGTATGGAGTTAAAAGACCCGCTGAGGGGTCGGATAGTGTCACTCCTTAGACAGTATGCAGACATCTTCGCATGGACTGCTCGGGACATGCCAGGAGTAGATCCAGAGGTAATGACACACAGATTGGGGATCTGATCAGGCTTTCAGCCTGTCAAACAGAAGAAACGAAGCTTCGCCCCAGAGAGAGCTAGGGCAATCGAGGAGGAGGTTGCAAAATTGACAGAGGCGCGGTACATCCGGGAGATGGATTATCCAGATTGGTTAGCGAATGTCGTGTTGGTTCCCAAAGGGCAGAGCAAGTGGAGACTTTGTATTGATTTCACCGATCTTAATAAAGCCTGCCCAAAGGATAGTTACCCACTCCCGAGGATTGACGCCCTAATTGATGGAACTGCTGGATGTTCGCTTATGAGTTTCTTGGATGCTTTTCAGGGATATCACTAGATTCCGTTACACCCCGAGGACCAGGAGAAGACGGCATTTATTACCAACAAGGCAACCTACTGCTACACTATAATGCCTTTTGGTTTAAAAAATGCAAGAGCCATTTACCAACGCTTAGTAAATAAGCTTTTTCAACACCAGCTCTAGAGAAATATGGAGGCATACGTAGACGACATACTGGTGAAAAGCCTGGTGGCTGAGTGTCATCCGGAGGATTTGGAGGAGTGCTTCAAAACCCTTCGTAGGTTCCATATGAAACTTAATCCAGTCAAATATGCTTTTGGCGTTTCTGCAGGAAAGTTCTTGGGCTACATAGTACACCATCGAGGGATTGAGGTGAACCCTGAGAAGGTTAAAGGTATCATGGATATGCCAGCCCCAAGGAGTGTGAAAGAGATACAGAGCCTTACGGGCAGGATGACAGCCCTAGGCAGATTCCTTTCTCATTTGGCAGACAAGGGCCTTCCTTTCTACAAGGTCTTATCAAAGGCAAACAACTTCGAGTGGAATTCTGAATGCCAGAGAGCTTTCGAAAAGCTAAAGGAGCACCTGGCCACGCCCCCGATTCTTACCAAACCGAAGCCAGGAGAACCATTATATATATATTTGGCAGTGGCCAATGAGGCTATAAGCTCGGTGTTGATACGAGAAGAAGATAAGATCTAGATGCCTGTTTATTATGCGAGTAAGCGGTTGACGGGAGCTGAGATCCGGTATCCTCCTATGGAAAAACTGGCTTTCGCCTTGATAATATCTGTGAGGAAACTCCGACCTTATTTTCAAGCTCATACGATTATAGTGCTTACTAATCAACTTTTGAAGCAGGTCCTTAGCAAACCAAAACTTTCAGGGTGGATGTTGAAGTGGGCAGTGGAGCTCACCGCCTTCGACATTGAGTATAAGCCGCGGCCGGCTATTAAGGCACAGTCGTTAGCAGACTTTATTGCCGAAGGGATAGGAGCTCCCAAAGGCGCTGAAGAAAACCAGGGACCATGGCTGGTGGCAGTAGATGGAAGCTAGACCTCGGGGGTTAGAGGAGCAAGATTAATGATAAAAAGTCCCGAAGGGCAAACATGGCCTTATGCTTTACATTTTGAATTCCGAGTGTCTAACAACGAAGCGGAATATGAGGCCTTGTTGGCTGGTCTGAGGTTGGCTGAGCAGTTGGGAGCTCAAAATGTCGAGGTGAGTTCAGATTCTAATTTAGTGGTGCAACAGGTGAATGGAGAGTATGAAGCTCGAGCAAGTCACATGGCGCGATACTTGGCCATGGCCAAAGAGCTGATGGCACGTTTCCAACACGTAAAGGTGGAGTACGTCCCTCGGGCTATGAACACGGAGGCGGACTTGTTATCCCGAATCGCTTCTTCTTCTTTCCCTACGAGCTCTCGGGAAATTCGGATCGAGTCTCTTCCGCAAAAGAGTATCGAAGAAGTGGCGAATCAGTTATGTGTAGAGGACGAGCCTAGCTGGATGGATCCTCTGTCATCGTATTTGAGAGAAGAGAGACTCCCCGAAGACGAGTCGGAGGCTCGGGAGATTAAATGAAAAGCCCAAAATTTCGTGTTAGTTAGTGGGGAGCTATACAGAAGGTTTTTTTCACAACCACTACTCAAATGTATCCGACCCTGCGAGGCAGATTATATCCTACGGGAGATTCATGAAGGCATATGTGGAAGCCATATCGGGGCTTGGGCTCTTAGTCAAAAGGTTCTGCGGCAGGGATACTATTGGCCAACGATGGTACGAGATTCGGAGCAGCTAGTCAGGACCTGCGATCGATGCCAGAAAACGTCTAATCTGGTCCATGTGCCGACGGTTGCACTAGCTCATCTGGCTACGCCTTGCCCCTTCGCTCAATGGGGTATTGACATCCTGGGGCCTTTTCCCCCAGCGGCTGGCCAAGTTAAATATATCATGGCTGTTATCGATTATTTCACAAAGTGGGTCAAAGCTGAGGCAGTGGCCTCTATTACCGCCCGGCGAGTGAAGCAATTTCTATGGAAGAATGTGGTCTGTCGTTTCGGAATCCCTCGGGTACTGATCTCTGACAACGGCACTCAATTTTTTGATCGGTCTGTTCAGGAATGGTGCCAGGAGTTGGGAATTAGGCAGCAATTCACCTCGGTAGCTCATCCCCAGGCCAATGACCAAATTGAGCTTGCCAACAGGACTTTGTTGCATGGTTTAAAAGCGAGGGTGGATAAGGCGAAGGGTAGTTGGGTGGAAGAACTATCGAGCATCCTATGGTCTTACCGAACCACGGTGAAGGCCTCCACGGGAGAAACTCCATTCAGTCTATGCTACGATTCAGAAGCGTTAATCCCAATTGAGATCGGAGTACCTACCCTGAGAGTAGAGCTATTCAACCCAGAATCCAATGAACAAGTTTGAGGGACAACCTGGACCTCCTTGATGAATTTCGTGATCAAGTGAAGATTCGACAAGCTGCTTACAATCAACGCATAGAGAGATACTATAATCGAAGAGTAAAAGCACGAAATTTCCTGCCGGGAGATTTGGTACTAAGGCGAGTAGATGTTCAGAGAGCCCGAGAAGCAAATAAGTTATCACCAAATTGGGAAAGTCCTTACAGAGTAACAGAAGTTCTCAGCCTTGGTGTATACAAACTGCAGACCCTCGAGGATACACCGGTGAAAAACGCGTGGAACGTGTAGAACTTGAGAAAGTTCTATCAGTAACAATTCTTTATTATTTTCACATGATCTGATAGTAATAATTCTTTATTACATGTCTGGGCGGTAGTATTTTCTTTGTTGCTTTCGTATGCTATCCAGGAATAAATTCATTTTTTCTCCTATGCGTAAAAACTCGTCGTTTCCAAAGACTTGGGAAGGCACATCAGAGTAAAAAGAAAGATTTGACATACTCCCAATGGGGCTAGACCCCTCAGCAAAAACAAAGGATCAGATGTGATCCTCGGGGGGTCCGAACCCCCGACAAAAACAAAGGATCAGATGTCATCCTCGGGGGGTCCGAACCCCCGGCAAAAACGAAGGGTCAGATGTGATCCTCGAAAGGTCCGAACCCTCGGCAAACACAAAGGATCAGATATGATTCTCGAAAAGCCTAAGCCTTCAACAGATATAAAAAGATTAGATATGATCCTCCCGAAGCTCAACCCCTCGAAGAAGATACGGGGATCAGACGTGATCCTTGGGGGGCCGAACCCTTTTTAGCAAATGGCAAGACCAAGTTCTGCGATAAACAGGGGTGGCAAAAAGGAAGGATCAAGCCTGATCCCCAACGGTCTTTTCTTGTTCTCGATAAAAAGCAGAGGAAACAAGACAACAAAAAGGCAGTAGCAAAAGAAAATCATGCGAAAAATCTAAAACTTTTATTATTGCGACAACAGGTTTGGATACAAAAATATCTACTCTAAAGAGGACAAGGCGACAGCAACGTCGAAAGGGATGGAGTCTACATCCAGGTTTGGGAAGCGCTCTTTGACAAGTTTCTTCATGTGCTCGAACCCGCCCCGAAGAACTTCTTCTAGTTCCGCGGTATAAGCTTCGGAGCTTCGGAAATCCTCGCGAATCCTCGCGACCATTTTGAAAAGCCACTTGAGCATCCTTGAGGGCGGATTGAAGTTGGACATGAGCAGTGCAAAGGTCTTCCTTGCACCGGGAATAAGACTCCAGCGCTTCGACCTATCCTTTCTTGGCCTCCTTCAGCTCTAGAGTAAGCATTTTTATATCCTCCTGAAGCTGGTTATTAACGCCCTTAGTGGCGTCCAGTTCCTCCCTGAGCCGGGAATTGGCCTGATTAGCCTCGAGCATGTTCTTCTAGACTAACTCCAGGTCCTCGCGCACCTGAGCTTCGGCTTCGTTGGCGAGTTGGGCATCTTTCTACGCCAGCTCAACAGACTTGGTTAAAATGTGAACGCGATGTTCAAGACTCGACAGTTGGGAGGAGAGGGACTCAAGCCCTCGGAGCCTTTCGACCTCGGACTCTAGGGAAAGGATCCGAGCGTGAAGTTCGGATTCTCGTCGAGAGACCAAACCTTGGAACTCTGTAAGGTTCTGGGGAAGACAGAACATGGGTTAAGACTCACTCGCATAAAAAAGGGGGCATCATCAAAAGAGAAAAGAACATGATCATACCCTCAGAATCTCGGCGCTGTAGTCCGGTTCGTTCGGGGATCGTAGGGTCCCCGATAGGATCAGAGCTGTTGAGGGAACATTGGTGGCTTCAGGAGCCGGAGGCTCTGAGGGAGTGGCAGCCGGGGAGGTGGTCTCCATCCTACGGCATTTTGTCCGGCGTGCTAATATTTCCTTCGTTGATAACGCTGAAGCCTCTTCCAGCGAAGCCTCCCCCGTCAGCTCTGAACGCCCCGCTGGTGCTAATGGCGTTAATATTCGTTTAAAAACTGAACTGATAGGGATGTTGGGAGACATAGCAGTGGACTTCGTACCTGCCAAGGTTTGTTTTTTCTGGGCCTCTGTACGAACTGCAGCAAACACCTGTGCGATGGTTGCCGAATCATCTTCATGAGGGATCGGCGAGGGTGCAGGCATGGTGGAGGTTTCCTGCTGCGCGTTCGGGGGGTCTCTGGTCTAAGAAGCGAGAGGTTCGGAAGATGGGCCCCCCGAACCTCCAGTGGCGTCGCTCTTGGAGGCCTCTTGGAAGGTCCGGGGATCTCCCTCCACCGCTCTTCGCGACCTAGAAGGTGTTGAGGGTCTCTTATTCTTCCTGCCCTTCGGAGCTCGCTCGGGAGGTACAACCCTCTCCGACATCCTCTAATTGCTGGGAGGAGCCGAGGGGTCCTTACTCCCGGGGAAGTCCAAAATCATTTCTCCGGTGATAGGAGAATACGATATCTCCCAGAGCTCTTCAACTGAGAATGAGATAACGATAAAAATCAGATACAGAAAAAGGAAGAAGAGGGAGTAAAGAAGAGGACGAAGGAAGAAGAGCTCACAGTTTTGGCCATCTAAGCCCGCCTTGGTAAGGCTGGGATTGGAAAGCCATCCCTCTTCCCAGTTCCGGCTGTTCTTCATAAGTCGGCAGGTGGAATCTTCGATGGTCTCAACACTCGGACGCTTGTGCTTGGTATCTAGAGTCCACTCGTTGCAGACAGACCAGATTTCTGGAGAAGAGCCAGATGGCCTAGGGCGGACGAAGATGAAGCGCTCTTTCCAATCTTCAGAATCTTTCGACCCGCCAGATTGCATGAGAGTCGAGGCAGAAATCTCAAGTTCGGGATACCCCTTGCAGGCGAGGAGGCGGCCATCTTTTACGATTTGGGGGGAGATGGAGATCCACCCTCCTGGGTCGCGGTTGGTCGTGAAGAAGTAGTCGAAGAGGTCCCCGGTTGGCTCAATTTTACCAGTATGGCAAATAAGGAGGAAGCCCATCAGGTATCGCCATCCGAAGGGGGACAACTAGGCAGTAGCGATGGTAAGATGTTGAAGTAAGGACATTACTCTTCTTCGGGGGGGAAGTCGAAAGCCCTTATCGAAAGCACACTTGTAAATGCAGAGGCGGCCGACGACGGGATGGCACGCTCGCAAGTGGCTATTGAACTCCACTTCCCACTCTTCGGGGATGTTGTATTTTTCTCTGAACTGCTGACACTCCGTCTGGCTCATCCATTGGCATGGAATAGAGGCGACAGGGTGTTTTTCCCACTCAATAAGCTCCGTGCCGGCGGAATTGAACTTCCCGAAATCGATTATCGCCATAGTAGAAGGGTAGTAGAAAGAAACGCAGAAAAAGGGAAAAAAGCTTACTGGCATAGGGAAAACTAAAGCTGAAGGAAAGTCGAGTGGAAAAAGAAATAAAATGGGTGAAGAGTTCCTATTTAAACTGTAGGAGTAAGAGACCAAAGGACGAGCAATAATGGGCATTAATCACCCCGAGTTGGCAGAGCTCGAAAGACGAAAAGGCTTTGGACAACGCATTGGGAAAGGATATCGCCGTCAAAACCAATCGATCCCCGTGCCCTCCTGACACGTGCAAAAAAATAAATAAAAAATAAAAAATATGACCAACTCTTCGGGCCTTATAGATATCAATCGACAAGAAATTAGGAGGAGGAGCCTTGAGAGCTTTACCACTCCTCGAGCCCTTCAGGCCGAAGAGCTCAAGAAGTGGGGGGCAAGTGATGAGGAGAACGCCCTCGGTCTCATAATTACGCCAATACCCCAGGTAGATATCCAATGGTGGCCAAGACATATGTGTCCTAATGGCATGGGGTATGGTAAGCCAATTGAAAATGCCTTAATTTTCACCATGCCTTGTGAAAATGCTACAACTCAAATCACTTATTCTGTTATACAAGTAAATATAGTATTTTGATGTTATAAAATTTTATTAATAAAATAAACTTTTATAATACTTTCTATATATTTTGTTTGAAAAAATAAAAACCAATCCAATTTATAGGATTTCAAATCATGACTTTTAATTTAGAATTAATTTTTTTATATGTTGTGACTAATTAAACCCAAAATAACTTTCCCTTCAACACGTGACATTCACTTGGGTCAAAGGAAAAACAAATTATTATATTAAAATAATTTTTTATAAATACCTTTTTAATAAAAAATAAAATATTAAAAAAATAATAGATGATCTTCGTTAATTCCACTCCAACACTTCAAATTCCTAAAATTTCAATTTGATGATAAATTCACAATCAACTATCAAGAATGTTAACTTCTTCTCGTTCTTCATCATTATCTTCAACTTGACAATACTGCAATAATAAATCAAACTTAACTATGGAAATTATTTTTTTATAAAAAAATTTTAATATAATAAATTATTTTTAAAATTTACAATATATTGTACAATAAATTATCTTTTTTTTCTTTTAAGCCGAGTGAATGCCACGCGCGGGAAGGCTAATTGGTCACAAAATAGAAGTATTGGATTAATAAAGTCATAAATTAAAAATTAAATAAAAAATCGTAAATTAATAAGGTTATAAATTTAAAATTAAGGCCGAGTCACCGTAATTAAAAGAGCATTAAAATATGCGGCCCATTGGTTGGAGATGCCGCCCATTGTTTTCACTCGGATGGGTCCCCCAATCCCATTCTGCGTCTCTCTATATAATTCCCCTGAGCCAAGCTTCCTTTCCTTTCCAATACGTCTTTGTCGGCGAACTCGTATAGCGTCCAAATCATCGTGATCACCATGGGCCAGTTGACCGCCGTGAAGCCGAGCCGGAGCGACGAGGTACTGGACGCCAACGAGCAAGCCCTGATCACCGAGCAGGTCAAGGCCAAGTTCGATTCCATGGCCCCCAAGAGGCCCGCCAAGCCCTGCCGGAGCGAACCCGAGTCGCCGTCTCCGGCATCTTACTTTTCCGGTGCGAATCTGCCTCCGCCGGAGTTCGAGAAGCTCCGATCGCTGCAATCTCAATCTCAGGGAATAATTTCGGGTTCCAATACCGCCGCTGACGAGTTCGTGGAGACCCAGTATTACCAGCAATTGGATTCTATCGACAAACAACACCACACCGTACGTATTTTTTCTTTGTTTTGCGGCTATTTCTGAGGTCGATTTGGGTGTTCCTCTGTTTGTTTATATTGATCGGTGGTTGACTTTTGCCGTGATCATATCGCACGGAATCACTGTCATAGAGGCTTAATCTCTATCAGATTTGAATTCAAAAAGATGTTGACAGTTTCTCTTGAATTGAGCAGACGGGGAGTGGGTTCATAAAGGTAGCCGGAGGCGGCGCCGGAGACGGTTACGGTCTCCGGGTGGAGAGCGGCGGCCATGAAAATGGAGATCGTAGAGAGGCGGTGTTCAGAACCAACCCTGCAACCAATGACTGGGTACCCGCCATGGAAGACGATCAGGTACTTGAAATCAAATCCACCGTTATTAGACTAGACAAGTTGTTGATACCCAATTATCTGAATAATCTAAGGGTTAATTCCCGGATCATGGTTTTTGTTGGTTAGATCGGCTACGTTTCTGGGAAGCCGAGCCGGAGCGAGAGTGATTAGGTCGCCGGCGACGACGGAGGAGAGAACGGAGTTATGGTTGTGGGAATCAACGGAGACGGAAGGTGGTGTGGATAAGGATGTGTTTGGTGGAAAGATTAAAGAATTGGCTGGGTGACTGACTCTTTATTTTAATGCTTTATGCACGGACTTTCTTCATCCCCTGTTGTTATCCATAAATGATTCATTGTTTCCGCTCTTAAATTATGGATGAATGGTTCTGTTTGGTTGCCTAGAAAATTGTACTGAAAGCAAGCACTACTTTCTGCTCCCATTGTCTGCCAATGGAAAATGCTATTCGTATATTAGTTGGAATTTAAGAAGCTAATATCTAAAAGCTCCTCGGGAATTCACTGTTCTCGGCAAAAGCACCGAGGACTAATATATGATGCTAATATGAGATATGATATTATATTATACATCATTATTATAAATAAATAAATAAATAAAAGCTTAGTACATATAGTTATATTTTAATAATTAAATAATATAATATTTAATTTTTAAAGTGTAAAATATTAAGATTTGATTTTAATATAAATTTTTAAGATTTTTTAAATAAAATTTAGGGGTTTTTTTTATGTTTTTAAGTCATTTTATAAAATTTAAGTTTTTTTAAATCTTTTTATAGAATTTAGGTATTTTAATTTGATTTTTTATTTGTTTATTTTTTTTTTTTAATTATTTATAAATTTAATATTATATTTATGTATTAAATTTAATTTAATATATTTTATTAATGTGATTTTTTTTATACGACGTGTGTATGTGATATAAATAATAATTTTTTTTTACTTTTAATCATATAAGAATTTAAAATAATAATTTTAATTAATTAAAATATTAAATCTTGCGTTTTGTACTTTAAAAAATAAAGAGACTTCAATGTATATTATGCCATAAAAAAATGGAAGACAGCACATCAAGCTTGAGCATTCATGGCTAGCTTCAGGTTTAGAGGGAGAGAGAGTCAGAGAGATAGAGAACCCTTCTTCATCACCTCACGTGCTCTGCACATGGCTTCCAGCGGCTCAAGCTTGGGAGTGGGGAGCCCTTTCCCTTCCCGCCCACCGTCTCCCAGTCAAAGCACTGGATCAACAACCCCAGGCCCAGACCCAACGTCGTATGGGCCAGCCCAATCCCCTGGACAGGTCCTCCTTCCCACACCAAACGGCACCAAATTTAGGATCCCATTTCCTGCCCTTCGAACCTCTCGGGCTTAAATCACGTGGGCTCGGCCCAGACCCTGGGTCCCTGTGAATGGCCCATGCATTGACCCACAGCACCGTACAATCGGCGGACGGCGCGTGGGGTAAAAGCAGCGGCCCCGGCGAGAATAGTCGTAGGGTCTCAGAGATGATGGCTTGCAAGTCATGCAAGTTGGGGAGATCGGCTTCGTCAACCAAGCGATCTTGCCCCACGTAGGAGTCCAGCTCCGCCCTGGCCTTCTTCAGTACTTCTGGGTGGTTGAGTTCCATTGTCACTGATGACGTGTCAGTGCCAGCAAGGATGATGACCTGGATATTATAAATCAACAAAATTATTATCTGTAATATTTTTTTTTTGAGAATTAAAAAATAATTTAATATCTTCTTTTACAGTCTGCGAAATCGGCATTTTTGCTTTTATATTTTTTTATTATTATTTAAAATTTTTATTATTTTAATTATATATTTTAATTTTTTTCGTATACCAATTCAAATTTTTTATTATTTTGATTATATTTCTATATTTTTATTTTTAAATTAATTTAATTTTTTTCTTTGATATGTAAAAAAGGTTAAATAAATTAAGAAATTTTTTTCAATATTTACCTATTATTAAAATTCTTCATAAAAGAAAAATAATATTATTAAAAAGTCATTATATTTGATTATAAATGTGGAAATTAATATAGGAGCATTTAGTCGGCTTTTCAATTCGGTCAAACTAATGAATTAACTATCATTATATATTTTATTATATTCAGATTACAGAATATATCAAAATATTATACAAGATTACAGAATATATTGTAATCTGTATAATATTCTGTAATCTGTAATAAGCTGATGCATGAGGGGCGTACGTGTCTTCCATAGCGCTTGGCGTTGGCGGAGAGAGAGTTTCCCTATAAAACGCCCGACTTCTGTGTTCAGCCGCTTCATATCTATCGTTTCTCACACCGCTTTCGCGACTCTGCAACGATACCTGTCTCACTTCGTCTTCACGCTCGAGTGCTCTCGCTTCTCTGATTCGAGGTTCTCGTCTTTCGTTACTTCAAACAATCAGGTTTCACTCTAACTCGCTGTATCTTGTGCTTGAATCTTCATACACGTGGCAGGATTCATCCGGAAGTTAGATGTGATTGCAGTAATTAGAGTTTCTGAGTTTGTTCTTTGTTGTTAGGGTTTGGAGTTTGATCGAGGCCATGCAGTTACTGTTGTTCGATTTATGAATCACTTCCGTCGAATTGAATTGAATTGAGTTTTCCCGTCTTCCGGCGGCGTCGAGAATCAGGTCAATTTCTGCCTCTCTGTCGCAACATTTTATAATCGAATTTATGCAAATTTAGGGTTTTACCCTTTACCTTTATTTTCAGAATGCATTTTTGGTTGTCAGGATCATGAGGTCAGGGTCTGTCATTTTGGTGTAGACTTTGCCGGAGGCTGTACTTTTCTCTTTCTCCCTCTTTCCTCGCCATACACATATGTCATTGTTGCATTTGTAACATTTTTGTTTGAACAACTTCAGACTTATCTGAATGGTTACAACAACTTCTAGAATTTTATCTCACTTTAACTTGGTGAATTGTACAAACATGGCTTCAAATACTCGTCTTGATCCAAGGAAATGTTAGAATTTAAAATCATTGTGCAACCATAGATATAATGCATTTTTTTTTGGTAGAAAGGTAAATGTATTAAAAACAAATAAACTGTACAAGAACACTGGGCATACCCAGACAAGAAATGAAAGGAAAACAATCAATGACCCAAAGTGAGGGCCTCAAAATAAATCAAAACATGAGGATACAAAGAAAATGAGACTTTGTATACTTGTGTTTTGATCCTACAAATGATCGAGTCCACACAAGGCCAATGGCCTTCAAAAATCTTCCTATTCCTGGTGGGTAGCTATTCTTGGTTAGATCTTTAATCTCTTTACCCAATGTGGATTGAGGTGGGTAGCTATTCTATCCTGACAAAGGGAAATCATTATTTTAGGGTAGGTTTATTTCTCTAATTTTCTTTTGTGTCATCTACATTTCTATCTTCTTCAGTCAACCTAATTTATGAGTAACTTCTTTCAGGTTGGTATCCTAAAGACAACATATGGTTGATTGAGTATGCATAAATTAGTAGCTTTCTATCTAAGGATGAACAAGAAATGAGAAATAGATTTTTTAAAATTATTATGGGCTTTGTTTGTAATAAAAATCACATTGATGATCTTGTTACCTCCCTAGAGTCCCTACACAATGGCCATTGTTCTTTTTAATCTTGTTCTGTGTTTAAGCTTAGAAACTGAAATAATGAGGAATTCAGTCATCTCTTCAGGACGCTATTTATGTGGTGGATTTGCTGCAGATGCTAATTCATCAAAGCAAAGATTGATTATGCTGTTAATAGTTGATTGTTATAGATCTGAATGTTGCACGGATCAAGGATTACTATCTAATAGTCACATTGTTACTATTATTTTCTTTACACTGGTCTTATATTACATCTTTTGGCATCAATGGTAAAGATTTTTTTACAAGATTATCTCAATTATAATAAAAATTTATTAAATTTCCACAGTATTAAATATATTTACAAATTTACCACAAAACTATTCAAGTCACCCGCCATAGTGGCAAGATGGCCAGCGTGACTGTAGCAATAGCATAAA